>NW_026288350.1:0-23100 GCF_023373465.1 Oncorhynchus keta
CTCCTCCTTCCCTCTCTCCTGTCCCCCTCTCTCCTGTCCCCCTCTCTCCTGTCCCCCTCTCCTGTCTTCCTCCTTTCCCTCTCTCCTGTCTTCCTCCTTTCCCTCTCTCTGTCCCCCTCTCTCCTGTCCCCCCTCTCCTGTCCCCCTCTCTCCTGTCCCCCTCTCTCCTGTCCTCCTCCTTTCCCTCTCTCCTGTCTTCCTCCTTTCCCTCTCTCCTGTCTTCCTCCTTTCCCTCTCCTGTCTTCCTCCTTTCCCTCTCTCCTGTCCCCTCTCTCCTGTCTTCCTCCTTTTCCCTCTCTCCTGTCTTCCTCCTTTCCCTCTCTCCTGTCCTCCTCCTTCCCTCTCTTCCCCTCTCTCCTGTCCTCCTCCTTCCCCTCTCTCCTGTCCTCCTCCTCTCCCCTCTCTCCTGTCCCCCTCTCTCCTGTCCCCCTCTCCTGTCCCCCTCTCTCCTGTCCCCCTCTCTCCTGTCCCCCTCTCTCCTGTCTTCCTCCTTTCCCTCTCTCCTGTCCTCCTCCTTTCCCTCTCTCCTGTCCTCCTCCTTCCCTCTTCCCCTCTCTCCTGTCCTCCTCCTTCCCTCTCTCCTGTCCTCCTCCTCTCCCCTCTCTCCTGTCCTCCTCCTTTTTCCCTCTCTCTGTCCTCCTCCTTCCCCTCTCTCCTGTCCTCCTCCTTCCCTCTCTCCTGTCCTCTTCCTTCCCCTCTCTCCTGTCTTCCTCCTTCCCCTCTCTCCTGTCTTCCTCCTTCCCCTCTCTCCTGTCCTCCTCCTTTCCCTCTCTCCTGTCCTCCTCCTTCCCCTCTCTCCTGTCCTCCTCCTTTCCCTCTCTCCTGTCCTCCTCCTTCCCCTCTCTCCTGTCCTCCTCCTTCCCCTCTCTCCTGTCCTCCTCCTTCCCCTCTCTCCTGTCCTCCTCCTTCCCCTCTCTCCCGTCCTCCTCCTTCCCCTCTCTCCCGTCCTCCTCTCTTCCCCTCTCTCCTGTCCTCCTCTTTCCCCTCTCTCCCGTCCTCCTCTCTTCCCCTCTCTCCCGTCCTCCTCTCTTCCCCTCTCTCCCGTCCTCCTCTCTTCCCCTCTCTCCTCTCTTCCCCTCTCTCCTGTCCTCCTCTTCCCCTCTCTCTTCTCCCCCTCCTTCATAATGTCTGGTTGCCATCCTGATCTCTTTCCTTGCTGTTGTGATTGCCCAAAATTCCCCTCCCTCCCTCTCCTTGTGCAGCTCTGGCAGGCCAGCCACAGCGCCGTTTGGTGAGTAGCCCTCTGCACGGCCAAAGAATGTGACTTTCTGTGAGGTGCTGTTGTGATTTTAAATCATTATGATAGTTAGTCATTTAAAGGAATGAGAGACAGAGAGAGCGGGAACGAGATGGAGGAAGAGGGGAGGGAGGAAGAGAGGAGGGATGAAGCATGGATGAGAAGGGAGGGAGGGAGGCCACGCTGTTCAGACTTCCTGACAACAACCAACAGATGGACCCGTCAATTCAAATCCCCAATTAGAGACTTCTATTCAGGCCTTATGTAAGAGGGCTGTCACTGGTACGTTAGCTGTATAGCTAAAAGGGTTACCATATTCTGTCACTGGTACGTTAGCTGTATAGCTAAAGAGGTTACCATATTCTGTCACTGGTACGTTAGCTTTAAAGCTAAAGAGGTTTACCATATTCTGTCACTGGTACGTTAGCTGTATAGCTAAAGAGGTTTACCATATTCTGTCACTGAGTACGTTAGCTGTATAGCTAAAGAGGGTTACCATATTCTGTCACTGAGTACGTTAGCTGTATAGCTAAAGAGGGTTACCATATTCTGTCACTGGTACGTTAGCTGTATAGCTAAAGAGGGTTACCATATTCTGTCACTGGTACGTTAGCTGTATAGCTAAAGAGGGTTACCATATTCTGTCACTGGTACGTTAGCTGTATAGCTAAAGAGGGTTACCATATTCTGTCACTGATACGTTAGCTGTATAGCTAAAGAGGTTTACCATATTCTGTCACTGGTACGTTAGCTGTATAGCTAAGGGTTACCATATTCTGTCACTGGTACGTTAGCTGTATAGCTAAAGAGGTTTACCATATTCTGTCACTGGTACGTTAGCTGTATAGCTAAAGAGGTTTACCATATTCTGTCACTGGTACGTTAGCTTTATAGCTAAAGAGGGTTACCATATTCTGTCACTGGTACGTTAGCTGTATAGCTAAAGAGGTTTACCATATTCTGTCACTGGTACGTTAGCTTTATAGCTAAAGAGGGTTACCATATTCTGTCACTGGTACGTTAGCTTTATAGCTCAAGAGGGTTACCATATTCTGGTACGTTAGCTGTATAGCTAAGAGGGTTACCATATTCTGTGACTGGTATGTGACAGGGTAGCCTGGTGGTTAGAGCGTTGGACTAGTAACCGAAAGGTTGCAAGTTCAAATCCCCTAGCTGACAAGGTACAAATCTGTCGTTCTGCCCCTGAACAAGGCAGTTAGCCCACTGTTCCTAGGCCGGCATTGAAAATAAGATTTTGTTCTTAACTGACTTGCCTAATAAAGGTAAAATAAAATAAATAAAAATGGTAGCTTTATAGCTAAAGAGGTTTACCATATTCTGGTACGTTAGCTTTATAGCTAAAGAGGGTTACCATATTCTGTCACTCTGTACAGTATCTAGCATCACATTGAGGCTGAATTATGGTGAAACATACAGTATAAATGACTGTAACATACAGTATAAATGATTATAACATACAGTATAAATGATTATAACATACAGTATAAATGATTATAACATACAGTATAAATGATTATAACATACAGTATAAATGATTATAACATACAGTATAAATGACTGTAACATACAGTATAAATGACTGTAACATACAGTATAAATGACTGTAACATACAGTATAAATGATTATAACATACAGTATAAATGACTAACATACAGTATAAATGATTGTAACATACAGTATAAATGATTGTAACATACAGTATAAATGATTATAACATACAGTATAAATGATTGTAACATACAGTATAAATGATTGTAACATACAGTATAAATGATTATAACATACAGTATAAATGATTGTAACATACAGTATAAATGATTATAACATACAGTATAAATGATTATAACATACAGTATAAATGATTGTAACATACAGTATAAATGACTGTAACATACAGTATAAATGATTATAACATACAGTATAAATGACTGTAACATACAGTATAAATGATTATAACATACAGTATAAATGGTTATAACATACAGTATAAATGATTGTAACATACAGTATAAATGATTGTAACATACAGTATAAATGATTATAACATACAGTATAAATGATTGTAACATACAGTATAAATGATTGTAACATACAGTATAAATGATTATAACATACAGTATAAATGGTTATAACATACAGTATAAATGATTGTAACATACAGTATAAATGATTGTAACATACAGTATAAATGATTGTAACATACAGTATAAATGATTGTAACATACAGTATAAATGATTGTAACATACAGTATAAATGATTATAACATACAGTATAAATGATTGTAACATACAGTATAAATGATTGTAACATACAGTATAAATGATTGTAACATACAGTATAAATGATTATAACATACAGTATAAATGATTATAACATACAGTATAAATGATTGTAACATACAGTATAAATGATTGTAACATACAGTATAAATGATTGTAACATACAGTATAAATGATTGTAACATACAGTATAAATGATTGTAACATACAGTATAAATGACTGTAACATACAGTATAAATGATTGTAACATACAGTATAAATGATTATAACATACAGTATAAATGATTGTAACATACAGTATAAATGATTATAACATACAGTATAAATGGTTATAACATACAGTATAAATGACTGTAACATACAGTATAAATGATTGTAACATACAGTATAAATGATTATAACATACAGTATAAATGATTGTAACATACAGTATAAATGATTGTAACATACAGTATAAATGATTATAACATACAGTATAAATGATTGTAACATACAGTATAAATGATTATAACATACAGTATAAATGATTATAACATGCAGTATAAATGACTGTAACATACAGTATAAATGACTAACATACAGTATAAATGACTAACATACAGTATAAATGACTGTAACATACAGTATAAATGATTATAACATACAGTATAAATGATTGTAACATACAGTATAAATGACTGTAACATACAGTATAAATGACTGTAACATACAGTATAAATGATTATAACATACAGTATAAATGACTGTAACATACAGTATAAATGACTGTAACATACAGTATAAATGACTGTAACATACAGTATAAATGACTGTAACATACAGTATAAATGACTGTAACATACAGTATAAATGACTGTAACATACAGTATACATGACTGTAACATACAGTATACATGACTGTAACATACAGTATACATGACTGTAACATACAGTATACATGACTGTAACATACAGTATAAATGATTATAACATACAGTATAAATGATTATAACATACAGTATAAATGATTATAACATACAGTATAAATGATTATAACATACAGTATAAATGATTATAACATACAGTATAAATGACTGTAACATACAGTATAAATGACTAACATACAGTATAAATGACTGTAACATACAGTATAAATGACTGTAACATACAGTATAAATGACTGTAACACCCCATCCTGTTGATAGAACCATATAGGGCCAAAGGTTGAACACGCGGAGCAACACTGATTCAGGCAACGGGTGAAATAACATGGGAAAAATGCTTGCTACGCTGCTCCCATTTTCAGCTATTTTCTTTCCCTGGCCTGTCTCTGTCTCTGTTTAAACCCTCTCTTCTCTTTCCCTGGCCTGTCTCTGTCTCTGTTTAAACCCTCTCTTCTCTTTCCCTGGCCTGTCTCTGTCTCTGTTTAAACCCTCTCTTCTCTTTCCCTGGCCTGTCTCTGTTCAGATGTTTAAACCCTCTCTTCTCTTTCCCTGGCCTGTCTCTGTCTCTGTTTAAACCCTCTCTTCTCTTTCCCTGGCCTGTCTCTGTCTCTGTCCAGATGTTTAAACCCTCTCTTCTCTTTCCCTGGCCTGTCTCTGTCTCTGTTCAGATGTTTAAACCCTCTCTTCTCTTTCCCTGGCCTGTCTCTGTCTCTGTCCAGATGTTTAAACCCTCTCTTCTCTTTCCCTGGCCTGTCTCTGTCTCTGTTTAAACCCTCTCTTCTCTTTCCCTGGCCTGTCTCTGTCTCTGTTCAGATGTTTAAACCCTCTCTTCTCTTTCCCTGGCCTGTCTCTGTCTCTGTTCAGATGTTTAAACCCTCTCTTCTCTTTCCCTGGCCTGTCTCTGTCCAGATGTTTAAACCCTCTCTTCTCTTTCCCTGGCCTGTCTCTGTTCAGATGTTTAAACCCTCTCTTCTCTTTCCCTGGCCTGTCTCTGTCTCTGTCCAGATGTTTAAACCCTCTCTTCTCTTTCCCTGGCCTGTCTCTGTCTCTGTTCAGATGTTTAAACCCTCTCTTCTCTTTCCCTGGCCTGTCTCTGTCCAGATGTTTAAACCCTCTCTTCTCTTTCCCTGGCCTGTCTCTGTCCAGATGTTTAAACCCTCTCTTCTCTTTCCCTGGCCTGTCTCTGTCTCTGTTCAGATGTTTAAACCCTCTCTTCTCTTTCCCTGGCCTGTCTCTGTCTCTGTTCAGATGTTTAAACCCTCTCTTCTCTTTCCCTGGCCTGTCTCTGTCTCTGTTCAGATGTTTAAACCCTCTCTTCTCTTTCCCTGGCCTGTCTCTGTCTCTGTTCAGATGTTTAAACCCTCTCTTCTCTTTCCCTGGCCTGTCTCTGTCTCTGTCCAGATGTTTAAACCCTCTCTTCTCTTTCCCTGGCCTGTCTCTGTCTCTGTTTAAACCCTCTCTTCTCTTTCCCTGGCCTGTCTCTGTCTCTGTTTAAACCCTCTCTTCTCTTTCCCTGGCCTGTCTCTGTTCAGATGTTTAAACCCTCTCTTCTCTTTCCCTGGCCTGCCTCTGTTCAGATGTTTAAACCCTCTCTTCTCTTTCCCTGGCCTGTCTCTGTCTCTGTCCAGATGTTTAAACCCTCTCTTCTCTTTCCCTGGCCTGCCTCTGTTCAGATGTTTAAACCCTCTCTTCTCTTTCCCTGGCCTGTCTCTGTCTCTGTTTAAACCCTCTCTTCTCTTTCCCTGGCCTGTCTCTGTTCAGATGTTTAAACCCTCTCTTCTCTGTCTCTGTCTCTGTCCAGATGTTTAAACCCTCTCTTCTCTTTCCCTGGCCTGTCTCTGTCTCTGTCCAGATGTTTAAACCCTCTCTTCTCTTTCCCTGGCCTGTCTCTGTCCAGATGTTTAAACCCTCTCTTCTCTTTCCCTGGCCTGTCTCTGTCTCTGTTTAAACCCTCTCTTCTCTTTCCCTGGCCTGTCTCTGTCCAGATGTTTAAACCCTCTCTTCTCTTTCCCTGGCCTGTCTCTGTCTCTGTTTAAACCCTCTCTTCTCTTTCCCTGGCCTGTCTCTGTTCAGATGTTTAAACCCTCTCTTCTCTTTCCCTGGCCTGTCTCTGTCTCTGTCCAGATGTTTAAACCCTCTCTTCTCTTTCCCTGGCCTGTCTCTGTCCAGATGTTTAAACCCTCTCTTCTCTTTCCCTGGCCTGTCTCTGTCTCTGTTTAAACCCTCTCTTCTCTTTCCCTGGCCTGTCTCTGTCTCTGTTCAGATGTTTAAACCCTCTCTTCTCTTTCCCTGGCCTGTCTCTGTTCAGATGTTTAAACCCTCTCTTCTCTTTCCCTGGCCTGTCTCTGTTCAGATGTTTAAACCCTCTCTTCTCTTTCCCTGGCCTGTCTCTGTTCAGATGTTTAAACCCTCTCTTCTCTTTCCCTGGCCTGTCTCTGTCTCTGTTTAAACCCTCTCTTCTCTTTCCCTGGCCTGTCTCTGTCCAGATGTTTAAACCCTCTCTTCTCTTTCCCTGGCCTGTCTCTGTTCAGATGTTTAAACCCTCTCTTCTCTTTCCCTGGCCTGTCTCTGTTCAGATGTTTAAACCCTCTCTTCTCTTTCCCTGGCCTGTCTCTGTTCAGATGTTTAAACCCTCTCTTCTCTTTCCCTGGCCTGTCTCTGTTCAGATGTTTAAACCCTCTCTTCTCTTTCCCTGTCTCTGTCTCTGTTCAGATGTTTAAACCCTCTCTTCTCTTTCCCTGGCCTGTCTCTGTTCAGATGTTTAAACCCTCTCTTCTCTTTCCCTGTCTCTGTCTCTGTCCAGATGTTTAAACCCTCTCTTCTCTTTCCCTGGCCTGTCTCTGTCCAGATGTTTAAACCCTCTCTTCTCTTTCCCTGGCCTGTCTCTGTTCAGATGTTTAAACCCTCTCTTCTCTTTCCCTGGCCTGTCTCTGTCTCTGTTCAGATGTTTAAACCCTCTCTTCTCTTTCCCTGGCCTGTCTCTGTCTCTGTTCAGATGTTTAAACCCTCTCTTCTCTTTCCCTGGCCTGTCTCTGTCTCTGTTCAGATGTTTAAACCCTCTCTTCTCTTTCCCTGGCCTGTCTCTGTTCAGATGTTTAAACCCTCTCTTCTCTTTCCCTGGCCTGTCTCTGTCCAGATGTTTAAACCCTCTCTTCTCTTTCCCTGGCCTGTCTCTGTCCAGATGTTTAAACCCTCTCTTCTCTTTCCCTGGCCTGTCTCTGTTCAGATGTTTAAACCCTCTCTTCTCTTTCCCTGGCCTGTCTCTGTCTCTGTTCAGATGTTTAAACCCTCTCTTCTCTTTCCCTGGCCTGTCTCTGTCTCTGTTCAGATGTTTAAACCCTCTCTTCTCTTTCCCTGGCCTGTCTCTGTTCAGATGTTTAAACCCTCTCTTCTCTTTCCCTGGCCTGTCTCTGTCTCTGTTCAGATGTTTAAACCCTCTCTTCTCTTTCCCTGGCCTGTCTCTGTTCAGATGTTTAAACCCTCTCTTCTCTTTCCCTGGCCTGTCTCTGTCTCTGTTCAGATGTTTAAACCCTCTCTTCTCTTTCCCTGGCCTGTCTCTGTCTCTGTTTAAACCCTCTCTTCTCTTTCCCTGGCCTGTCTCTGTCTCTGTTCAGATGTTTAAACCCTCTCTTCTCTTTCCCTGGCCTGAGTTATAGATCTGTCATTCTCATTGAAAGTCTAAGAAGTGTCAGATCTGTTCTATTCGTGCTATTGTGTTTCTGCTTCCCATTCTTCGGTTTGGTTTTTTGTGTCTTTTACTTTCGGTTTTGTTCACCAGCTGAAAATACTATATTTTTGGGGTTATTGAAAATATATTCCACTGCAGTTTAGATGGTACAATGACTCTCTACACTAGACGTGTTTGTTTTGTCATATAAACTGAAATTAGGGGAACTATTACAATTTTATCAAACCAGGAAATGGAGGAGTGATGTCTGTACGTTGCATATTTTAATGAATGGTTTCAACAGCTGCATGGAATTGGTTCTGATGAGGCGGCAGTTTGGAATGCAATGATGACACAATGGTTATGACTATCACATTCTGTTCAGATGTTCTAATTACCATGGAGACCAGGGTTACCATGCTCACTGTCTCTGTCTATATGAGGAGCTTGGAGACCAGGTTACCATGCTCACTGTCTCTGTCTATATGAGGAGCTTGGAGACCAGGGTTACCATGCTCACTGTCTCTGTCTATATGAGGAGCTTGGAGACCAGGGTTACCATGCTCACTGTCTCTGTCTATATGAGGAGCTTGGAGACCAGGGTTACCATGCTCACTGTCTCTGTCTATATGAGGAGCTTGGAGACCAGGGTTACCATGCTCACTGTCTCTGTCTATATGAGGAGCTTGGAGACCAGGGTTACCATGCTCACTGTCTCTGTCTATATGAGGAGCTTGGAGACCAGGTTACCATGCTCACTGTCTCTGTCTGTATGAGGAGCTTGGAGACCAGGGTTACCGTGCTCACTGTCTCTGTCTATATGTGGAGCTTGGAGACCAGGGTTACCATGCTCACTGTCTCTGTCTATATGAGGAGCTTGGAGACCAGGTTACCATGCTCACTGTCTCTGTCTATATGAGGAGCTTGGAGACCAGGTTACCATGCTCACTGTCTCTGTCTATATGAGGAGCTTGGAGACCAGGTTACCATGCTCACTGTCTCTGTCTGTATGAGGAGCTTGGAGACCAGGGTTACCATGCTCACTGTCTCTGTCTATATGAGGAGCTTGGAGACCAGGGTTACCATGCTCACTGTCTCTGTCTATATGAGGAGCTTGGAGACCAGGGTTACCATGCTCACTGTCTCTGTCTATATGAGGAGCTTGGAGACCAGGTTACCATGCTCACTGTCTCTGTCTATATGAGGAGCTTGGAGACCAGGGTTACCATGCTCACTGTCTCTGTCTATATGAGGAGCTTGGAGACCAGGGTTACCATGCTCACTGTCTCTGTCTATATGAGGAGCTTGGAGACCAGGTTACCATGCTCACTGTCTCTGTCTATATGAGGAGCTTGGAGACCAGGTTACCATGCTCACTGTCTCTGTCTATATGAGGAGCTTGGAGACCAGGTTACCATGCTCACTGTCTCTGTCTATATGAGGAGCTTGGAGACCAGGTTACCATGCTCACTGTCTCTGTCTGTATGAGGAGCTTGGAGACCAGGTTACCATGCTCACTGTCTCTGTCTATATGAGGAGCTTGGAGACCAGGTTACCATGCTCACTGTCTCTGTCTGTATGAGGAGCTTGGAGACCAGGGTTACCATGCTCACTGTCTCTGTCTATATGAGGAGCTTGGAGACCAGGTTACCATGCTCACTGTCTCTGTCTATATGAGGAGCTTGGAGACCAGGTTACCATGCTCACTGTCTCTGTCTGTATGAGGAGCTTGGAGACCAGGTTACCATGCTCACTGTCTCTGTCTATATGAGGAGCTTGGAGACCAGGTTACCATGCTCACTGTCTCTGTCTATATGAGGAGCTTGGAGACCAGGGTTACCATGCTCACTGTCTCTGTCTATATGAGGAGCTTGGAGACCAGGTTACCATGCTCACTGTCTCTGTCTGTATGAGGAGCTTGGAGACCAGGGTTACCGTGCTCACTGTCTCTGTCTATATGTGGAGCTTGGAGACCAGGGTTACCATGCTCACTGTCTCTGTCTATATGAGGAGCTTGGAGACCAGGTTACCATGCTCACTGTCTCTGTCTGTATGAGGAGCTTGGAGACCAGGGTTACCGTGCTCACTGTCTCTGTCTGTATGAGGAGCTTGGAGACCAGGGTTACCATGCTCACTGTCTCTGTCTGTATGAGGAGCTTGGAGACCAGGTTACCATGCTCACTGTCTCTGTTTATATGAGGAGCTTGGAGACCAGGGTTACCATGCTCACTGTCTCTGTCTCTCTGTCTATATGATAATATATATCATAATCTCATCCATCAGCCAGCTCACTGTCTATATGAGGAGCTTGTGTGTCGTAGTGTGTCGGTGGTTGGTTGATATGTACTGTAGAGGTTTAACCTAATGTTATCTCCCAGCCCAGAGGACTGTACTGTAGAGGTTTAAACTAATGTGATCTCCCAGCCCAGAGGACTGTACTGTAGAGGTTTAACCTAATGTTATCTCCCAGCCCAGAGGACTGTACTGTAGAGGTTTAAACTAATGTTATCTCCCCAGCCCAGAGGACTGTACTGTAGAGGTTTAAACTAATGTTATCTCCCCAGCCCAGAGGACTGTACTGTAGAGGTTTAAACTAATGTTATCTCCCCAGCCCAGAGGACTGTACTGTAGAGGTTTAAACTAATGTTATCTCCCCAGCCCAGAGGACTGTACTGTAGAGGTTTAAACTAATGTTATCTCCCCAGCCCAGAGGACTGTACTGTAGAGGTTTAAACTAATGTTATCTCCCCAGCCCAGAGGACTGTACTGTAGAGGTTTAACCTAATGTTATCTCCCCAGCCCAGAGGACTGTACTGTAGAGGTTTAAACTAATGTTATCTCCCCAGCCCAGAGGACTGTACTGTAGAGGTTTAAACTAATGTTATCTCCCCAGCCCAGAGGACTGTAATGTTGATATGGACAAGCCCGTCCTCAGGAAGTTTCAGTAAGTACGGTTATGGAGCGTCGTGTTGCATGATGGGAGGTGATCGACCTGCTTTGGAGCCTGCTGCTGCATTCTGGGAGCTAGGGGTCATGTGTGTTTTCCAAATGGCACCCTATTCCTATATAGTGGTACTACTATAGACCAGAGCCCTATTCCCTATATAGTGATACTACTATAGACCAGAGCCCTATTCCCTATATAGTGGTCCTACTATAGACCAGAGACCTATTTCCTATATAGTGGTATGACTATAGACCAGAGCCCTATTCTCTATATAGTGGTACTACTATAGACCAGAGCCCTATTCCCTATATAGTGGTACTACTACTATAGACCAGAGCCCTATTCCCTATATAGTGGTACTACTATAGACCAGAGCCCTATTCCCTATATAGTGGTACTACTATAGACCAGAGCCCTATTCCCTATATAGTGGTACTACTATAGACCAGAGCCCTATTCCCTATATAGTGGTACTACTACTATAGACCAGAGCCCTATTCCCTATATAGTGGTACTACTACTATAGACCAGAGCTCTATTCCCTATATAGTGGTACTACTACTATAGACCAGAGCCCTATTCTCTATATAGTGGTACTACTATAGACCAGAGCCCTATTCCCTATATAGTGGTACTACTATAGACCAGAGCCCTATTCCCTATATAGTGGTACTACTATAGACCAGAGCCCTATTCTCTATATAGTGGTACTACTATGGACCAGAGGCCTATTCCTATATAGTGGTACTACTATAGACCAGAGCCCTATTCTCTATATAGTGGTACTACTATAGACCAGAGCCAATAGGGTTTTAATGGCCAACAGGACTATGTATTGAATAGGGTGCCAATTGGGACATAGCCTGAGTGTAATGGTGTGTTGGCGTCCATTTTGAAATGGTGTGTTGATATTAACGGTGTGGTGTGGGGTCTGCGGTTTATGATTTAAAGTCCGGTTCGACCATTCAATTTAACAGGGTTTTAATCATGAACATTGATTGACAGGTTCAAGACACAGACGGCGCAGAATGAAGCTAAAGGGAAATGTCATGCTCAACATCTAGAGTAGCTAATGCTAATCCCAGAACACCATGCTAGAGTAGCTAATGCTAATCCCAGAACACCATGCTAGAGTAGCTAATGCTAATCCCAAAACACCATGCTAGATTAGCTAATGCTAATCCCAGAACACCATGCTAGAGTAGCTAATGCTAATCCCAGAACACCATGCTAGAGTAGCTAATGCTAATCCCAGAACACCATGCTAGAGTAGCTCATGCTAATCCCAGAACACCATGCTAGAGTAGCTAATGCTAATCCCAGAACACCATGCTAGAGTAGCTAATGCTAATCCCAGTACACCATGCTAGAGTAGCTCATGCTAATCCCAGAACACCATGCTAGAGTAGCTAATGCTAATCCCAAAACACCATGCTAGAGAAGTTAATGCATTACTTAAATGTAATGTAAATGTAATCACAGAACACCATGCTAGAGTAGCTAATGCTAATCCCAGAACACCATTTTCCACCACCATGCTAGAGTAGCTAATGCTAATCCCAGAACACCATGCTAGAGTAGCTAATGCTAGTCCCGGTCCACGCTAGAGTTTACATTTACATTTACATTTAAGTCATTTAGCAGACGCTCTTATCCAGAGCGACTTACAAATTGGTGCATACACCTTATGACAACCAGTGGAACAGCCACTTGCATCTAAATCTTGTTGGGGGAGAAGGGGGGTGAGAAGGATTACTTACCCTTACTTACCCTATCCTAGGTATTCCTTGAAGAGGTGGGGTTTCAGGTGTCTCCGGAAGGTGGTGATTGACTCCGCTGTCCTGGCGTCGTGAGGGAGTTTGTTCCACCATTGGGGGCCAGAGCAGCGAACAGTTTTGACTGGGCTGAGCGGGAACTGTACTTCCTCAGTGGTAGGGAGGCGAGCAGGCCAGAGGTGGATGAACGCAGTGCCCTTGTTTGGGTGTAGGGCCTGATCAGAGCCTGGAGGTACTGAGGTGCCGTTCCCCTCACAGCTCCGTAGGCGAGCACCATGGTCTTGTAGCGGATGCGAGCTTCAACTGGAAGCCAGTGGAGAGAGCGGAGGAGCGGGGGTGACGTGAGAGAACTTGGGAAGGTTGAACACCAGACGGGCTGCGGCGTTCTGGATGAGTTGTAGGGTTTAATGGCACAGGCAGGAGCCCAGCCAACAGCGAGTTGCAGTAATCAAGACGGGAGATGACAAGTGCCTGGATTAGGACCTGCGCCGCTTCCTGTGTGAGGCAGGGTCGTACTCTGCGGATGTTGTAGAGCATGAACCTACAGGAACGGGACACCGCCTTGATGTTAGTTGAGAACGTCAGGGTGTTGTCCAGGATCACGCCAAGGTTCTTAGCGCTCTGGGAGGAGGACAAAATGGAGTTGTCAACCGTGATGGCGAGATCATGGAACGGGCAGTCCTTCCCCGGGAGGAAGAGGAGCTCCGTCTTGCTGAGGTTCAGCTTGAGGTGGTGATCCGTCATCCACACTGATATGTCTGCCAGACATGCAGAGATGCGATTCGCCACCTGGTCATCAGAAGGGGGAAAGGAGAAGATTAATTGTGTGTCGTCTGCATAGCAATGATAGGAGAGACCATGTGAGGTTATGACAGAGCCAAGTGACTTGGTGTATAGCGAGAATAAGAGAGGGCCTAGAACAGAGCCCTGGGGGACACCAGTGGTGAGAGCGCGTGGTGAGGAGACAGATTCTCGCCACGCCACCTGGTAGGAGCGACCTGTCAGGTAGGACGCAATCCAAGCGTGGGCCGCGCCGGAGATGCCCAACTCGGAGAGGGTGGAGAGGAGGATCTGATGGTTCACAGTATCGAAGGCAGCCGATAGGTCTAGAAGGATGAGAGCAGAGGAGAGAGAGTTAGCTTTAGCAGTGCGGAGCGCCTCCGTGATACAGAGAAGAGCAGTCTCAGTTGAATGACTAGTCTTGAAACCTGACTGATTTGGATCAAGAAGGTCATTCTGAGAGAGATAGCGGTAGAGCTGGCCAAGGACGGCACGCTCAAGAGTTTTGGAGAGAAAGAGAGAAGGGATACTGGTCTGTAGTTGTTGACATCGGAGGGATCGAGTGTAGGTTTTTTCAGAAGGGGTGCAACTCTCGCTCTCTTGAAGACGGGAGGGACGTAGCCAGCGGTCAGGGATGAGTTGATGAGCGAGGTGAGGTAAGGGAGAAGGTCTCCGGAAATGGTCTGGAGAAAGAGGAGGGGATAGGGTCAAGCGGGCAGGTTGTTGGGCGGCCGGCCGTCACAAGACGCGAGATTTCATCTGGAGAGAGAGGAGAAAGAGGTCAGAGCATAGGGTAGGGCAGTGTGAGCAGAACCAGCGGTGTCGTTTGACTTAGCAAACGAGGATCGGATGTCATCGACCTTCTTTTCAAAATGGTTGACGAAGTCATCTGCAGAGAGGGAGGAGGAGGGAGGGGGGGAGGATTCAGGAGGGAGGAGAAGGTGGCAAAGAGCTTCCTAGGGTTAGAGGCAGATGCTTGGAATTTAGAATGGTAGAAAGTGGCTTTAGCAGCAGAGACAGAGGAGGAAAATGTAGAGGAGGAGTGAAAGGATGCCAGGTCCGCAGGAGGCGAGTTTTCCTCCATTTCCGCTCGGCTGCCCGGAGCCCTGTTCTGTGAGCTCGCAATGAGTCGTCGAGCCACGGAGCGGGAGGGGAGGACCGAGCCGGCCTGGAAGATAGGGGACATAGGGAGTCAAAGGATGCAGTGAGGGAGGAGAGGAGGGTTGAGGAGGCAGAATCAGGAGATAGGTTGGAGAAGGTATGAGCGGAGGGAAGAGATGATAGGATGGAAGAGGAGAGAGTAGCGGGGGAGAGAGCGAAGGTTGGGACGGCGCGATACCATCCGAGTAGGGGCAGTGTGGGAAGTGTTGGATGAGAGCGAGAGGGAAAAGGATACAAGGTAGTGGTCGGAGACTTGGAGGAGTTGCAATGAGGTTAGTGGAAGAACAGCATCTAGTAAAGATGAGGTCAAGCGTATTGCCTGCCTTGTGAGTAGGGGGAAGGTGAGAGGGTGAGGTCAAAGAGGAGAGGAGTGGAAAGAAGGAGGCAGAGAGGAAGAGTTCTAAAAGAAATCAGTCCAGGGGTGAAAAAATAGACTACTGCAATCTGATTGGCTGAACGCAATACGGACCATCTGGAATTAGCATTAGCTACTCTAGCATGGTGTTCCTGGATTAGCATTAGCTACTCTAGCATGGTGTTCCTGGATTAGCATTAGCTACTCTAGCATGGTGTTCCTGGATTAGCATTAGCTACTCTAGCATGGTGTTCCTGGATTAGCATTAGCTACTCTAGCATGGTGTTCCTGGATTAGCATTAGCTACTCTAGCATGGTGTTCCTGGATTAGCATTAGCTACTCTAGCATGGTGTTCCTGGATTAGCATTAGCTACTCTAGCATGGTGTTCTGGGATTAGCATTAGCTACTCTAGCATGGTGTTCTGGGATTATTATTAGCTACTCTAGCATGGTGTTCTGGGATTAGCATTAGCTACTCTAGCATGGTGTTCTGGGATTACAATTAGCTACTCTAGCATGGTGTTTCCGGGATTAGCATTAGCTACTCTAGCATGGTGTTCCTGGATAAGCATTAGCTACTCTAGCATGGTGTTCCTGGATTAGCATTAGCTACACTAGCATGGTGTTCCTGGATTAGCATTAGCTACTCTAGCATGGTGTTCCTGGATTAGCATTAGCTACTCTAGCATGGTGTTCCTGGATTAGCATTAGCTACTCTAGCATGGTGTTCCTGGATTAGCATTAGCTACTCTAGCATGGTGTTCCTGGATTAGCATTAGCTACACTAGCATGGTGGTGGAAAATGGTGTTTCATAAAGAAAGTACAAATATTTTCTTTTCTTTTTCTTTCTTCGCCTTCTCGCCATTAAATGGAGTTACAGATGAAATCTACGCCTTTTCAGCCTAAATGAATGTTTTATGTACGAACCGGTCCACAGCGGATACGAGGCTATAGCCGGCTGCATTAGCATTAGCAGCCTCAATGAATGTTTTATGTACGAACCGGTCCACAGAGGATACGAGGCTATAGCCGGCTGCATTAGCATTAGCAGCCTAAATTAGTGTTTTCTGTACGAACCGGTCCGCAGGGGATACGAGGCTATAGCCGGCTGCATTAGCATTAGCAGCCTCAATGAGTGTTTTCTGTACGAACCGGTCCACAGGGGATACGAGGCTATAGCCGGCTGCATTAGCATTAGCAGCCTCAATGAGTGTTTTATGTACGAACCGGTCCACAGGGGATACGAGGCTGTAGCCGGCTGCATTAGCATTAGCAGCCTAAATGAGTGTTTTCTGTACGAACCGGTCCACAGAGGATACGAGGCTATAGCCGGCTGCATTAGCATTAGCAGCCTAAATGAGTGTTTTATGTACGAACCGGTCCACAGGGGATACGAGGCTATAGCCGGCTGCATTAGCATTAGCAGCCTCAATGAGTGTTTTCTGTACGAACCGGTCCACAGGGGATACGAGGCTATAGCCGGCTGCATTAGCATTAGCAGCCTCAATGAGTGTTTTCTGTACGAACCGGTCCACAGGGGATACGAGGCTATAGCCGGCTGCATTAGCATTAGCAGCCTAAATGAGTGTTTTCTGTACGAACCGATCCGCAGGGGATACGAGGCTATAGCCGGCTGCATTACAGTCCCTTTGGACGGTAAAATGAAACGGCTCAGTACTTAACTCATGAGATTAAAGCAGTAAATCTGAGTGATGTATCGCAGTGATCCAGGGGCCCTATTTTATCTGGAGTAGCTGCCCACCCCTGCTGAGCCCTCGCCTGGGGAGGGAGGGAGAGTGAGTCCCTGGTGTGGTGGTTGGCTTGGCTTCCGTCGCTGGCTAGGACCTTGCCATCTGAGAGCGTGGGGCAGCATATCTGTGGCAGGGGCCGAGGAATGTAATGGCTCTCACAGCCATGCTGCAGGGTATGGTGTCTGTTCTGGGGAATGAACATCAAATTGTTTTGGTTATAAATGATATGTGTGTATTTCCAGACTATAATCAGTTTGTCTGATTCAGGTCCTGTGGGTTTTCTCTCTCTCTCCTAATCTGTCTGATCTAATCTATTGTTTTGTTGCTGTGATCCTGGGTGATTTTTTTGCCATGCTTGCCCCGTAGTGGTGTGGTCGACACCCCTCCATGGCGGCTGTCACCTCCAGTTACCTCCATGTCTGTGTTCCTGTAGAGGCACCTTCCTCCGCAACCTGGTCGCCACCCAGTGGGAGAAGACGAGCAGGAGCCAGCACGAGAAGCTCCAGGATAGGCTGTCCCAGGATAGGCTGTCCCAGGATAGGCTGTCCCAGGATAGGCTGTCCCAGGATAGGCTGTCCCAGGATGACCCCATAGTCACGTCCCCCAGTGCAGAGGAGGAGACCTCTTCACCTGCAGACAGCAGCCCCAGTACACCCACTGAAGGTACAGTACCCTAACCCTGCCATACCCTCGTCCTCTAGCCCAAATACCCCAGCTGAAACCTACCCCTACCCTAGCCCCCAGGTACAGTACCCTAACCTTGCCATACCCTCGTCCTCTAGCCCAAATACCCCAGCTGAAACCTACCCCTACCCTAGCCCCCAGGTACAGTACCCTAACCTTGCCATACCCTCGTCCTCTAGCCCAAATACCCCAGCTGAAACCTACCCCTACCCTAGCCCCCAGGTACAGTACCCTAACCTTGCCATACCCTCGTCCTCTAGCCCAAATACCCCAGCTGAAACCTACCCCTACCCTAGCCCCCAGGTACAGTACCCTAACCTTGCCATACCCTCGTCCTCTAGCCCAAATACCCCAGCTGAAACCTACCCCTACCCTAGCCCCCAGGTACAGTACCCTAACCTTGCCATACCCTCGTCCTCTAGCCCAAATACCCCAGCTGAAACCTACCCCTACCCTAGCCCCCAGGTACAGTACCCTAACCTTGCCATACCCTCGTCCTCTAGCCCAAATACCCCAGCTGAAACCTACCCCTACCCTAGCCCCCAGGTACAGTACCCTAACCTTGCCATACCCTCGTCCTCTAGCCCAAATACCCCAGCTGAAACCTACCCCTACCCTAGCCCCCAGGTACAGTACCCTAACCTTGCCATACCCTCGTCCTCTAGCCCAAATACCCCAGCTGAAACCTACCCCTACCCTAGCCCCCAGGTACAGTACCCTAACCTTGCCATACCCTCGTCCTCTAGCCCAAATACCCCAGCTGAAACCTACCCCTACCCTAGCCCCCAGGTACAGTACCCTAACCTTGCCATACCCTCGTCCTCTAGCCCAAATACCCCAGCTGAAACCTACCCCTACCCTATCCCCCAGGTACAGTAAACATCTCTCCTCTCAGGCCCTCGTTGAGCCGTCCTAATTGTTAGTGACATGCACATGGTGGTCGGCAAGCGCTCTGTGCGTCATCACAACGCCCTCAGAATGAGGAAGTGTTGTCGGGAGCGAGAGGAGGCTGATCCTCGCTCCTTATCCAGTCCGATTGGAGAGTACCAGGGCCTGCAGTGGCAGACTGGGGCAGGACGTGACCTCACATAGCCTCAACTCACGCTGGGAAGGTTCGGGAGTTTCTCATCAGAGACCTGGAATAGAGGAGGAATAGACCTGGAATAGGTACTGAGGAGGAATAGACCTGGAATAGTAACAGTTACTGAGGAGGAATAGACCTGGAATAGGTACTGAGGAGGAATAGACCTGGAATAGTAACAGTTACTGAGGAGGAATAGACCTGGAATAGTTACTGAGGAGGAATAGTTACTGAGGGGGAATAGACCTGGAATAGTAACAGTTACTGAGGAGGAATAGACCTGGAATAGTTACTGAGGGGGAATAGACCTGGAATAGTTACTGAGGAGGAATAGACCTGGAAAAATTAATAGTTACTGAGGAGGATTAGACCTGGAATAGATGCTGAGGAGAAATAGACCTGGAATATTTAATAGTTACTGAGGATGAATAGACCTGGAATAGAGGATGAATAGACCTGGAATAGAGGAGGAATAGACCTGGAATAGTTACTGAGGAGGAATAGACATGGAATAGTTACTGAGGAGGACTAGACCTGGAATAGTAACAGTTACTGAGGAGGAATAGACCTGTAACAGTTACTGAGGAGGAATAGACCTGGAATAGTGACTGAGGAGGAATAGACCTGGAATAGTGACCTGAGGAGGAATAGACCTGGAATAGTGACCTGAGGAGGAATAGACCTGGAATAGTGACTGAGGAGGAATAGACCTGGACTAGTGACTGAGGAGGAATAGACCTGGAATAGTTACTGAGGAGGACTAGACCTGGAATAGTAACAGTTACTGAGGAGGAATAGACCTGTAACAGTTACTGAGGAGGAATAGACCTGTAACAGTTACTGAGGAGGAATAGACCTGGAATAGTTACAGTTACTGAGGAGGAATAGACCTGGAATAGTTACAGTTACTGAGGAGGAATAGACCTGTAATAGTTACGGAGGAGGAATAGACCTGGAATAGTTCATAGTTACTGAGGAGGGATAGACCTGGAATAGTGACTGAGGAGGAATAGACCTGGAATAGTAACAGTTACTGAGGAGGAATAGACCTGGAATAGTAACAGTTACTGAGGAGGAATAGACCTGGAATAGTTAATAGTTACTGAGGAGGGATAGACCTGGAATAGTTAATAGTTACTAAGGAGGGATAGACCTGGAATAGTTAATAGTTACTGAGGAGGAATAGACCTGGAATAGTTAATAGTTACTGAGGAGGAATAGACCTGGAATAGTTAATAGTTACTGAGGAGGAATAGACCTGGAATAGTTAATAGTTACTGAGGAGGAATAGACCTGGAATAGTAACAGTTACTGAGGAGGGATAGACCTGGAATAGTGACTGAGGAGGAATAGACCTGGAATAGTGACTGAGGAGGAATAGACCTGGAATAGTGACTGAGGAGGAATAGACCTGGAATAGTTAATAGTTACTGAGGAGGAATAGACCTGGAATAGTGACTGAGGAGGAATAGACCTGGAATAGTAACAGTTACTGAGGAGGAATAGACCTGGAATAGTAACAGTTACTGAGGAGGGATAGACCTGGAATAGTGACTGAGGAGGAATAGACCTGGAATAGTGACTGAGGAGGAATAGACCTGGAATAGTTAATAGTTACTGAGGAGGGATAGACCTGGAATAGTTACTGAGGAGGAATAGACCTGGAATGTCTATCCTCACTCGTAACACTATTCAGGCTCATGTGAGTCTATTCCTCGCAGCTGAGTCTATTTCCTCGGTAACTGGAACTATTCAGGTCTATCCCTCGCCGTAACTATTAATGACCCTAAGATCTATCCTCATATGTATATTCGGAGTCTATCTGACTTATATTCCCGTTCTTCTTCCTCGGTAACTGTTGCTATTCCGGGCTGACCTCCTCTATTAATCGATTATAAGATGTCCTCTCAGTCATATTCAGGTCTATCCTCATGAACTATTCCAGGTCTGTCCTCCTCGTAACTATTACGGTCTTATTCCTCTCGGCCAACAAACATTCCTTCTCCTCGGCTCAACGCTATTCGATCGGCTCCTCACTCGTGGCTGTTTTTGTATTCCTCCTCGGCTGGCACTGTTACGGTCTATTCCTCGGCTCAACATTCCGAGTCTGGTCTCGCGTATTCGAGATACCAATGATCACTATTCCGGCCCCGCCATTTATATTCTCACTGTCGTCCTATTCAGGTATTCTCCTCAGTCTATTCAGGTCTATTCAGGTCTGTCACTGATCCTTATTCCCAGTGCTGTCCTCTCGATGACTGTTAGGTCTCTCCTCGTAACTATTCCTGTTCTATTCCTCCTCGGTAACTATTCAGATTCTCTATTCAGGTCTATTCGAGTCTGATGACTATTAAATGTTCCGGGTCTCTTCTCTCGGCATCATTCAGATATAATCCTCTCGTAACAATGGTCCGGAGTATTCACTCGCATTAACTATTCAGGTCCCCTCATTGGCTATTCGGGTCTATTCCTCCTCGGTAACTGTTATTCTGTCCCCCTCAGCTATTCCTCCTCAGCCCAGGTCTGTCCTCCTCGTGGCTGTTGCTATTCCATCTATTCCTCCTCAGTGTCCCAGGTCTCTTAAACACTGGCCAGGTCTATTCCTCCTCAAAGTCTATTCCGGTCTCTGACAGAAACTCCCGAACCTTCCCAGCGTGGGTCTGCCACTGAGCCTGTGGACACAGATAAGGGCGAGGAGATCAATCTCCTCTACTTCCCATTTAACACTCTCTGAGAAATGTTACAAGCTTGCCCATTTCTATAATATATCTGCTGTAGAACGACTCAGATGTTCAGAGAAATGCTGGCACCTGAGTGCCAACTGTGAGCTGAAGTATGGCTGGGTAAAGTACTGTACCTGGGCAAGGCTGAAGTAGGTCGCTGAGCTGTTGGTAGGCGAGCATGGCGTACTGAGGCAGAGGCGGAACTGAGTATTTGAGCGGCGTTGGCGTATGTTAGACAGGCGTACTGTACCGCAGGCAGTAAGCGATATTAGGCAAGGTGTTTGTACCTGAGAACTGGAGGCAAGTAGGTTTCGGCTGAGTGTTTGAGTGATGTGAAGTTAAGTACTGTACCTGGGTAAGTAGGGAGCAGGTTCAGCTGAGGTATTTGGGCTGGAAGAGAGGTATGGTGGAATTAAGTATAGAATTAGAAGAAACAAAGTAAGGATAATATTTAATAGCTAGGCGAAAAGAGAAACGGGGTAAGTGCAGTGGGTTTCTTTGAAACCTTTGAAGACTGAAGAGAAGTATAATAGGCAAGTACTGTACCTGTAGAGAGTTCCTTCCAATTATTTAGCTTGGGTTTGGTATCAACAGGTAGAGTACTACCTGGTAAGGCAGAGATGGGTTGTGGTGGGCACAGAAGGGCGAGGCAGGAATGCTTGCATCAGTGAGTGTACTGAGACCTTATCTGCAGGTGAGTCTCCTCACTGAGGGAGACTATGGGGGCCAAATCTGGACGGCCTGTCCTGGACAGCCTGGGCAACTATCCTGGGACATCTCAGCTTTCTGAGCTTCTCGTGTAATCTATCTTCTCCCCGCGCAGTGGCATTTCGGTAATCCCCCAGGGACACGAATTGGAGGCTGGAGGTGACACTTGTGGGGAGGGTGTCTACGGGTGGCATAACGCAAGTCAGCTGGCTAAGTAATGGTGGTCGAACGAGAGAGAGAAGGCGTGAAACTGATACCTCATCATTTATAAGCCAAAACAGTGAACGAGCACCACTACCCTGCGGCATGTGTGAGCCATTACACTGCCACAGGCTATGCTGCCCTACGTAAAAAGGTCAGCGGCTTAACCAACCGCCACACCAGCTCACTCCCTCCTCCCGAAGCGAGGGCTCAGGAGTGGGCTGGCTCTCCAGGTAAACAGACTGGACCTAGATACATCACTCAGGTACCTTATCATGGTGAAAGTACTGAGCGTTTCGTTGCATCGAAAACTTACTCATTAGGCTTCTTATCTAACAGCAGCTATAACTCGTATCCCCTGTGATATAACTTCTCTTTGAGCTTGCTAACTCTGTGCAACCGATACTCTTCGTATCCCCTGTGGACGGTCGTACAGCAATATATGCAACCTCGTATCCCAATGAATAAAACACTCATTTAAACTGTAATATAATGCAATATTCGTATCTAATGGTTGGTGGCACCAATTTAAACGCTAATGCTAATACAGCCGTGTCTGTCTCGATACAAAGCTGCTCATTAAGCCAGCGTCACTAACTGGCGGTAATATTTATTTAATGGTGTCGGCCTCGTGAGCTGCTATCTTCAAGCGGCGACTATCGCTCCGGTGTGCAGCGAAAGAAGCACTCGTGAACTGCTTAATATGTATGCGGCGACTATAACACCATTTGTCACTCTGTGGTTGTGTTACATAAAACATTCGTGAACTAGCAATATGCAGCATTCTCTTCGTCTGTGGATG
>NW_026288351.1:0-54244 GCF_023373465.1 Oncorhynchus keta
ACTTTCTTATTGGCCACATTGCTTGGGCCGCCATCTTCTGACGTTAAATGACGCCACCTTCCTTATTGCTTCAGGTATCTGTAGACACACCTCCTCCACCACACCTTCATTAATATGGTGTATCTGTAAACACCTCCTCCACCACAACTTCATTAATATGGTGTATCTGTAAACACCTCCTCCACCACACCTTCATTAATACAATGTATCTGTAGACACACCTCCTCCACCACACCTTCCTTATTGCTTCAGGTATCTGTAGACACACCTCCTCCACCACACCTTCATTAATACAATGTATCTGTAGACACACCTCCTCCACCACACCTTCCTTATTGCTTCAGGTATCTGTAGACACACCTCCTCCACCACACCTTCATTAATACAATGTATCTGTAGACACACCTCCTCCACCACACCTTCCTTATTGCTTCAGGTATCTGTAGACACACCTCCTCCACCACACCTTCCTTATTGCTTCAGGTATCTGTAGACACACCTCCTCCACCACACCTTCATTAATACAATGTATCTGTAGACACACCTCCTCCACCACACCTTCCTTATTGCTTCAGGTATCTGTAGACACACCTCCTCCACCACACCTTCATTAATACAATGTATCTGTAGACACACCTCCTCCACCACACCTTCCTTATTGCTTCAGGTATCTGTAGACACACCTCCTCCACCACACCTCCATTAATACAATGTATCTGTAGACACACCTCCTCCACCACACCTTCATTAATACAATGTATCTGTAGACACACCTCCTCCACCACACCTTCCTTATTGCCAGGTATCTGTAGACACACCTCCTCCACCACACCTTCATTAATACAATGTATCTGTAGACACACCTCCTCCACCACACCTTCCTTATTGCTTCAGGTAATATAACAGTCATTATACATCTTAGTAGTCGGCATAGAGTCTAGTGTTTATACAGTCTGTATCCACAATGCTTGTATTTGGATGTAACATGTTTGTCAAGATGACTTGTTAAACCTGATATTTCACACTAATTTGTACTTCAGCAAACATTGATTTAGTGCAATATATGCTTCCATTATTTTACCATACAAAAAGAGGCTCGACTTTCTGGACGTTTTATGGTAGAAATAAACTCTGTATAAATAATTCGCTATTTTAGTCTCCACATCGTGTTCATTGGAGTTGGATTCAGTCCTGGTAATTCAATTCACCAGTAAATTGTAAATAGATACCAGTACAGACAAAAAGGCTTTAAAGACAGAACGCAGACCAGCAGCCTTACAGACGGTCTGACCTCAAGAAGAGCGGAATGCCTCAAAACGTCCAACAACATGCATGCAATTACTTCCTGTGCAGTCTCACAGCTGTTTCTCACACGAAGAACATCAACATGAAATGTCGTTGTTCCACTTGGAACCGACAGGTTGCTTGGCCTTATTCATGGATTCATCGCTCGTAAAGATGGTGGAATTATGATGGAATTACAGTAAGTCAAGGTCGGACGGATACACAGACACACTGATACACAGATAAACCTTCATTAATATGGTGTATCTGTAGACACACCTCCTCCACCACACCTTCATTAATACAATGTATCTGTAGACACACCTCCTCCACCACACCTTCATTAATACAATGTATCTGTAGACACACCTCCTCCACCACACCTTCATTAATACAATGTATCTGTAGACACACCTCCATTAATGCAATGCATCTGTAGACACACCTCCTCCACCACACCTTCATTAACACAATGTATCTGTAGACACACCTTCATTAATGCAATGCATCTGTAGACACACCTCCTCCACCACACCTTCATTAACACAATGTATCTGTAGACACACCTCCTCCACCACACCTTCATTAACACAATGTATCTGTAGACACACCTCCATTAATGCAATGCATCTGTAGACACACCTCCTCCACCACACCTTCATTAACACAATGTATCTGTAGACACACCTCCATTAATGCAATGCATCTGTAGACACACCTTCATTAATACAATGTATCTGTAGACACACCTCCTCCACCACACCTTCATTAACACAATGTATCTGTAGACACACCTCCATTAATGCAATGCATCTGTAGACACACCTCCTCCACCACACCTTCATTAATACAATGTATCTGTAGACACACCTCCTCCACCACACCTTCATTAACACAATGTATCTGTAGACACACCTCCATTAATGCAATGCATCTGTAGACACACCTCCATTAATGCAATGTATCTGTAGACACACCTCCTCCACCACACCTTCATTAATACAATGTATCTGTAGACACACCTCCTCCACCACACCTTCATTAATACAATGTATCTGTAGACACACCTCCTCCACCACACCTCCATTAATACAATGTATCTGTAGACACACCTCCTCCACCACACCCTCATTAATACAATGTATCTGTAGACACACCTCCTCCACCACACCTTCATTAATACAATGTATCTGTAGACACACCTCCTCCACCACACCTCCATTAATACAATATATCTGTAGACACACCTCCTCCACCACACCTCCATTAATACAATGTATCTGTCGACACACCTCCTCCCCACACCTTCATTAATACAATGTATCTGTAGACACACCTCCTCCACCACACCTTCATTAATACAATGTATCTGTAGACACACCTCCTCCACCACACCTCCATTAATACAATGTATCTGTAGACACACCTTCATTAATACAATGTATCTGTCGACACACCTCCTCCCCCACACCTTCATTAATACAATGTATCTGTAGACACACCTCCTCCACCACACCTTCATTAATACAATGTATCTGTAGACACACCTCCTCCACCACACCTCCATTTATACAATGTATCTGTAGACACACCTCCTCCTCCACACCTTCATTAATACAATGTATCTGTAGACACACCTCCTCCACCACACCTCCATTAATACAAGGTATCTGTAGACACACCTCCTCCTCCACACCTTCATTAATACAATGTATCTGTAGACACACCTACTCCACCACACCATTAATACAATGTATCTGTAGACACACCTCCTCCACCACACCATTAATACAAGGTATCTGTAGACACACCTCCTCCACCACACCTTCATTAATACAATGTATCTGTAGACACACCTCCTCCACCACACCTCCATTAATACAATGTATCTGTAGACACACCTCCTCCACCACACCTCCATTAATACAATGTATCTGTAGACACACCTCCTCCACCACACCTCCATTAATACAATGTATCTGTAGACACACCTACTCCACCACACCTACATTAATACAATGTATCTGTAGACACACCTCCTCCACCACACCTCCATTAATACAATGTATCTGTAGACACACCTTCATTAATACAATGTATCTGTAGACACACCTCCATTAATACAATGTATCTGTAGACACACCTCCTCCACCACACCATTAATACAATGTATCTGTAGACACACCTCCATTAATACAATGTATCTGTAGACACACTCCTCCTCCACACCTCCATTAATACAATGTATCTGTAGACACACCTTCTCCACCACACCTCCATTAATACAATGTATCTGTAGACACACCTTCATTAATACAATGTATCTGTAGACACACCTCCTCCTCCACACCTTCATTAATACAATGTATCTGTAGACACACCTCCTCCACCACACCTCCATTAATACAATGTATCTGTAGACACACCTTCATTAATACAATGTATCTGTAGACACACCTCCTCCTCCACACCTCCATTAATACAATGTATCTGTAGACACACCTTCATTAATACAATGTATCTGTAGACACACCTCCTCCACCACACCTCCATTAATACAATGTATCTGTAGACACACCTCCTCCACCACACCTCCATTAATACAATGTATCTGTAGACACACCTTCATTAATACAATGTATCTGTAGACACACCTCCTCCACCACACCTCCATTAATACAATGTATCTGTAGACACACCTCCTCCACCACACCTCCATTAATACAATGTATCTGTAGACACACCTCCTCCACCACACCTCCATTAATACAATGTATCTGTAGACACACCTCCTCCACCACACCTCCATTAATACAATGTATCTGTAGACACACCTCCTCCACCACACCTTCATTAATACAAGGTATCTGCAGACACACCTCCTCCTCCACACCTCCATTAATACAATGTATCTGTAGACACACCTCCTCCTCCACACCTCCATTAATACAATGTATCTGTCGACACACCTCCTCCCCCCACACCTTCATTAATACAATGTATCTGTAGACACACCTCCTCCACCACCTCCATTAATACAATGTATCTGTAGACACACCTCCTCCACCACACCTCCATTAATACAATGTATCTGTAGACACACCTTCATTAATACAATGTATCTGTAGACACACCTCCTCCTCCACACCTCCATTAATACAATGTATCTGTAGACACACCTCCTCCACCACACCTCCATTAATACAATGTATCTGTAGACACACCTCCTCCTCCACACCTTCATTAATACAATGTATCTGTAGACACACCTCCTCCACCACACCTCCATTTATACAATGTATCTGTAGACACACCTCCTCCTCCACACCTTCATTAATACAATGTATCTGTAGACACACCTCCTCCACCACACCTCCATTAATACAAGGTATCTGTAGACACACCTCCTCCTCCACACCTTCATTAATACAATGTATCTGTAGACACACCTACTCCACCACACCATTAATACAATGTATCTGTAGACACACCTCCTCCACCACACCATTAATACAAGGTATCTGTAGACACACCTCCTCCACCACACCTCCATTAATACAATGTATCTGTAGACACACCTCCTCCACCACACCTCCATTAATACAATGTATCTGTAGACACACCTCCTCCACCACACCTCCATTAATACAATGTATCTGTAGACACACCTCCTCCTCCACACCTCCATTAATACAATGTATCTGTAGACACACCTCCTCCTCCACACCTCCATTAATACAATGTATCTGTAGACACACCTCCTCCTCCACACCTCCATTAATACAATGTATCTGTAGACACACCTCCTCCTCCACACCTCCATTAATACAATGTATCTGTAGACACACCTCCTCCACCACACCTCCATTAATACAATGTATCTGTAGACACACCTCCTCCACCACACCTCCATTAATACAATGTATCTGTAGACACACCTCCTCCACCACACCTCCATTAATACAATGTATCTGTAGACACACCTCCTCCACCACACCTTCATTAATACAATGTATCTGTAGACACACCTTCATTAATACAATGTATCTGTAGACACACCTCCATTAATACAATGTATCTGTAGACACACCTCCTCCACCACACCTCCATTAATACAATGTATCTGTAGACACACCTTCATTAATACAATGTATCTGTAGACACACCTCCTCCACCACACCTCCATTAATACAATGTATCTGTAGACACACCTCCTCCACCACACCTCCATTAATACAATGTATCTGTAGACACACCTTCATTAATACAATGTATCTGTAGACACACCTCCTCCTCCACACCTTCATTAATACAATGTATCTGTAGACACACCTCCTCCACCACACCTCCATTAATACAATGTATCTGTAGACACACCTTCATTAATACAATGTATCTGTAGACACACCTCCATTAATACAATGTATCTGTAGACACACCTCCTCCACCACACCTCCATTAATACAATGTATCTGTAGACACACCTCCTCCACCACACCTCCATTAATACAATGTATCTGTAGACACACCTTCATTAATACAATGTATCTGTAGACACACCTCCTCCACCACACCTCCATTAATACAATGTATCTGTAGACACACCTCCTCCTCCACACCTCCATTAATACAATGTATCTGTAGACACACCTCCTCCAGCACACCTCCATTAATACAATGTATCTGTAGACACACCTCCTCCACCACACCTCCATTAATACAATGTATCTGTAGACACACCTCCTCCACCACACCTCCATTAATACAATGTATCTGTAGACACACCTTCATTAATACAATGTATCTGTAGACACACCTCCTCCACCACACCTCCATTAATACAATGTATCTGTAGACACACCTCCTCCACCACACCTCCATTAATACAATGTATCTGTAGATACAGGTGCACCTGTGTAATAGATCAATAGATCATCTTGGCAAATGAGAAATGCTCATTAACAGGGATCTAAATAAATTTGTGCACAACATTTGAGAAATTACCTTTTTGTGGAGATCTTTGTGGGCTATACTCGGCCTTGTCTCAGGATGGTAAGTTGGTGGTTGAAGATATCCCTCTAGTGGTGTGGGGGCTGTGCTTTGGCAAAGTGGGTGGGGTTATATCCTTCCTGTTTGGCCCTGTCCGGGGGTGTCCTCGGATGGGGCCACAGTGTCTCCTGACCCCTCCTGTCTCAGCCTCCAGTATTTATGCTGCAGTAGTTTATGTGTCGGGGGGCTAGGGTCAGTTTGTTATATCTGGAGTACCTCTCCTGTCCTATTCGGTGTCCTGTGTGAATCTAAGTGTGCGTTCTCTAATTCTCTCCTTCTCTCTTTCTTTCTCTCTCTCGGAGGACCTGAGCCCTAGGACCATGCCCCAGGACTACCTGACATGATGACTCCTTGCTGTCCCCAGTCCACCTGGCCATGCTGCTGCTCCAGTTTCAACTGGCCTGGGCCCTAGGACCATGTCCCAGGACTACCTGACATGATGACTCTTTGCTGTCCCCAGTCCACCTGGCCATGCTGCTGCTCCAGTTTCAACTGTTCTGCCTTACTATTATTCAACCATGCTGGTCATTAATGAACATTTGAACATCTTGGCCACGTTCTGTTATAATCTCCACCCGGCACAGCCAGAAGAGGACTGGCCACCCCACATATGCTCTCTCTAATTCTCTCTTTCTTTCTCTCTCTCGGAGGACCTGAGCCCTAGGACCGTGCCCCAGGACTACCTGACATGATGGCTCCTTGCTGTCCCCAGTCCACCTGACTGTGCTGCTGCTCCAGTTTCAACTGTTCTGCCTTATTATTATTCGACCATGCTGGTCATTTATGAACATTTGAACATCTTGGTCATGTTCTGTTATAATCTCTACCCGGCACAGCCAGAAGAGGACTGGCCACCCCACATAGCCCGGTTCCTCTCTAGGTTTCTTCCTAGGTTTTGGCCTTTCTAGGGAGTTTTTCCTAGCCACCGTGCTTTTACACCTGCATTGTTTGCTGTTTGGGGTTTTAGGCTGGGTTTCTGTACAGCACTTTGAGATATCAGCTGATGTACGAAGGGCTATATAAATAAATTCGATTTGATTTGATTTGATTTGATTTAGACACACCTCCATTAATACAATGTATCTGTAGACACACCTCCTCCACCACACCTCCATTAATACAATGTATCTGTAGACACACCTCCTCCTCCACACCTTCATTAATACAATGTATCTGTAGACACACCTCCTCCACCACACCTCCATTAATACAATGTATCTGTAGACACACCTCCTCCTCCACACCTCCATTAATACAATGTATCTGTAGACACACCTCCTCCACCACACCTCCATTAATACAATGTATCTGTAGACACACCTCCTCCTCCACACCTTCATTAATACAATGTATCTGTAGACACACCTCCTCCTCCACACCTTCATTAATACAATGTATCTGTAGACACACCTCCTCCTCCACACCTCCATTAATACAATGTATCTGTAGACACACCTCCTCCTCCACACCTTCATTAATACAATGTATCTGTAGACACACCTCCTCCTCCACACCTTCATTAATACAATGTATCTGTAGACACACCTTCATTAATACAATGTATCTGTAGACACACCTCCATTAATACAATGTATCTGTAGACACACCTCCATTAATACAATGTATCTGTAGACACACCTCCATTAATACAATGTATCTGTAGACACACTCCTCCTCCACACCTTCATTAATACAATGTATCTGTAGACACACCTTCATTAATACAATGTATCTGTAGACACACCTCCTCCTCCACACCTTCATTAATACAATGTATCTGTAGACACACCTCCATTAATACAATGTATCTGTAGACACACCTCCTCCACCACACCTTCATTAATACAATGTATCTGTAGACACACCTCCTCCACCACACCTTCATTAATACAATGTATCTGTAGACACACCTTCATTAATACAATGTATCTGTAGACACACCTCCTCCACCACACCTCCATTAATACAATGTATCTGTAGACACACCTTCATTAATACAATGTATCTGTAGACACACCTCCTCCTCCACACCTCCATTAATACAATGTATCTGTAGACACACCTCCTCCTCCACACCTTCATTAATACAATGTATCTGTAGACACACCTCCTCCTCCACACCTTCATTAATACAATTTATCTGTAGACACACCTCCTCCTCCACACCTCCATTAATACAAGGTATCTGTAGACACACCTCCTCCACCACACCAATAATACAATGTATCTGTAGACACACCTCCTCCACCACACCTCCATTAATACAAGGTATCTGTAGACACACCTCCTCCACCACACCTCCATTAATACAATGTATCTGTAGACACACCTCCTCCTCCACACCTTAATTAATACAATGTATCTGTAGACACACCTCCTCCACCACACCTCCATTAATACAAGGTATCTGTAGACACACCTCCTCCTCCACACCTTCATTAATACAATGTATCTGTAGACACACCTCCTCCTCCACACCTCCATTAATACAATGTATCTGTAGACACACCTCCTCCTCCACACCTCCATTAATACAATGTATCTGTAGACACACCTCCTCCTCCACACCTCCATTAATACAATGTATCTGTAGACACACCTCCTCCACCACACCTCCATTAATACAATGTATCTGTAGACACACCTCCTCCACCACACCTCCATGTCTTTGATCTCCACACAAAACTAATAGCAGGTGAACAACATACTATTCTCATAATTAAGTTGAATGTCAGAATAACCGTAGAGAGAAAAGTGTATAAAAAGGGAATTACTATCCATTACGGTCCAATGCATCTGATTTTTTATTTTTTTATTTGATTTTTCTTAATATCAAATTTCTGGTTAACTATTAAGTACCTCACTGTGATAGTTTTAAATGAAAACGGTCGAAAAGAAACAAGAATATCTGTTTGGGAGTGGCCTGAGATGAGAGGGGAAACTGAAAACTGCCTGTTATTAGCAAAGAGGTTTGGAACTCTCTGTATTATTGTTCTATTTACATATTTACCACTTGGTGATGTCATCATGGAAGGGCCAAAACTCCATCCCACCAAAACAGGCTGAAATTCCAGTCTTTTCAAACAGCTCTTTCACTAAAAAGTCACTACCATAATTTTCACAATATCACAGTATTATTCCACCCTCATAGTGTGGAAATACAGTACATATATACAGTATATATATATGACATAGTAAATCTCGTTTTTGAGTGCACTAGGCCTTTAAAGACTGTGGCAGTCCCACTACTTCCATATATATTTTGTTCATGTTTATTGGACAGGATAGAAAGAGAGGAGAGTGTGCTGAAATAGTAGTGGGCTGGATTCAAACCCCATGCTCCAGCAGGCCAGAGGTATATGTGTTGCAGAGGCTTAGACCTTTAGACCAACCTAGGCTACAGGGCCCCTATTTATTTTGGCCCTCTGATCATCAGGGCAAGTTCCAACACACAATGACAGGAGCCATGGCATTCCATGAAAATAAAAACAATCCATGTGTTGACATACTGTGTTAGGAGTAGTGAACTACATCTGGTTCAACCAGTAATTTAACTACATTTTACAGTAGCTTGGTGGTACTTGAACTAAATAAAAATGTTGGTAGTGTTGTCAGTAGTTAATGACTTGTCATGCCATGTAGAGGTGTAGATAACTACTGTAACTACACGCTACTGTTTTACCATGTAGCGGTGTAGATAACTACTGTAACTACACGCTACTGTTTTACCATGTAGCGGTGTAGCTAACTACTGGAAATACACACTACTGTTTTACCATGTAGCAGTGTAGCTAACTACTGGAAATACACACTACTGTTTTACCACGTAGCGGTGTAGCTAACTACTGGAAATACACACTACTGTTTTACCATGTAGCAGTGTAGCTAACTACTGTAACTACACACTACTGTTTTACCATGTAGCGGTGTAGCTAACTACTGGAACTACACACTACTGTTTTACCATGTAGCGGTGTAGCTAACTACTGGAACTACACACTACTGTTTTACCATGTAGCGGTGTAGCTAACTACTGGAACTACACACTACTGTTTTACCATGTAGCAGTGTAGCTAACTACTGTAACTACACACTACTGTTTTACCATGTAGCGGTGTAGCTAACTCCTGGAACTACACACTACTGTTTTACCATGTAGCAATGTAGCTAACTACTGGAAATACACACTACTGTTTTACCATGTAGCGGTGTAGCTAACTACTGGAACTACACACTACTGTTTTACCATGTAGCAGCGTAGCTAACTACTGGAACTAAATACTACTTTTGTTTTTACCAAAATTAAATATGGGTAAAGTAGTCAAGAATATAATGTATTTTTCAGCATCAGACCTGCCTAATTCTCACTTGAAACAGGCTACTAGGCTAAATTGCTAAATGTGCTTATTTTTATATTTTTTTTAACTCTTAGGCTTCCCTCCCTCCTATCTGAGATACCTGCTGAAGCCCTCATCCTCCGCATACATCAAATTGATCAGAAATACAGTGTAGACATTGTTCATGTTGTAAATGACTATCGTAGCTAGAAATGGCAGATTTGTTTAAGGAATATCTACATAGGTGTACAGAGGCCCATTATCAGGTGTACAGAGGCCCATTATCAGGTGTACAGAGGCCCATTATCAGGTGTACAGAGGCCCATTATCAGGTGTACAGAGGCCCATTATCAGCAACCATCACTCCTGTGGTCCAATGGCACGTTGTATTCGCTAATCCAAGTTTATCATTTTAAAAGTCTAATTGATCATTAGAAAAACCTTTTGCAATTATGTTAGCACAGCTAAAAACTGTTGTGATGAAAAAAGAAGCAATAAAACTGGCCGGTGCATAACTGAGCAAGAGGACAAGTACATTAGAGTGTCTAGTTTGAGAAACAAGTCCTTAACTGGCAGCTTCTTTAAATAGTACCCGTAAAACACCAGTCTCAACGTCAACAGTGAAGAGGCGACTCCGGGATGCTGACCTTCTAGGCAGAGTTGCAAAGAAAAAGCCATATCTCTGACTGGCCAATAAAAAAAAGGATCAAGATGGGCAAAAGAACACAGAGACTGGACAGAGGAGTGGCCAGCACAGTCACCGGATCTCAACCCTATTGAGCTGTTGTGGGAGCAGCTTGACCGTATGGTACGTAAGAGGTGCCCATCAAGCCAATCCAACTTGTTTGCTTCAGGAAGCATGGGGGAAAATCTCTTCAGATTACCTCAACAAATTGACAACTAGAATGCCAAAGGTTTGCAAGGCTGTAATTGCTGCAAATGAATGAATCTTTTGACGGAAGCAAAGTTTGAAGGACACAATTATTATTTAAATTAAAAATCATTATTTATAACCTTGTCAACGTCTTGACTATACTTTCTATTCATTTTGCAACTCATTTCATGTTTTCATGGAAAGCAAGAACATTTCTAAGTGAGCCCAAACTTTTGAACGGTGGTGTGTATTTTTGACAACTTTTACTTTTACTTCACTACATTCCTAAAGAAAATGATGTACTTTTTACTCCATACTCCTGACACTCAAATGTACTCATTACATGTTGAATTCTTAGCATGACAGGAAAATGTTCCAATTCACACACTTATCAAGAGAACATCCCTGGTCATCCCTACTGCCTCTGATCTGGCGGACTCACTAAACACACACAAAAAAATTATACTGTATTTTCAGATAATGAGATTGAGAAATAATAGCCTATACATGGGGACACAGACAAGAGGACAGAGGTGATGGAACTGAAAAGAGGAAACCTTCTCCTCCCCCAACCAGAGAAGCTACATTTAGAGATACAGGTGCTGAAGATGCAGAACCATGTACATGGACAAGAGGACAGAGGGATTGTGTAAAGAGGTGATGGAACTGAAGACAGGAAAACCTCTCCTCCTCCAACCAGAGAAGCTACATATAGAGATACAGGTGCTGAAGATGCAGAACCATGTACATGGACAAGAGGACAGAGGGATTGTGTAAAGAGGTGATGGAACTGAAGACAGGAAAACCTCTCCTCCTCCAACCAGAGAAGCTACATATAGAGATACAGGTGCTGAAGATGCAGAACCCTGTACATGGACAAGAAGACAGAGGGATTGTGTAAAGAGGTGATGGAACTGAAAACAGGAAAACCTCTCCTCCTTCAACCAGAGAAGCTACATATAGAGATACAGGTGCTGAAGATGCAGATGGCCAAGCTTGGAAAAGTTACATTGAACTGTGATTAAGTCTTACCAGAATACTAGTCATATTAGTACTCTATGTCATGTTCATGTTTTAAAAGGAACTGATATTTTGAGAAGAGACTTATAAAGAGACATTGCCCTATTTTTTATGAGATGCTTCCCACCTTTTCCAAATAAAATATTGTTCATTGTGAATCTTGCCTGGTTGTCATTCATCCTTTCCTGAAATTGCACAGGGGCACCAAAGAACCAGACTTTTCCCATATCTGACATAAGTGGAGGCTGCTGAGGGAGGACGGCTCATAAAAATGGCTCACAGTAATCAAATCAAATCCAACTTGATTTGATTTGCTTACTTACAAGCCCTTAACCAAATCAAATCAAAATCAAATCAAATTTTATTTGTCACATACACATGGTTAGCAGATGTTAAATGCGAGGGTAGCGAAATGCTTGTGCTTCTAGTTCCGACAATGCAGTGATAACCAACAAGTAATCTAACTAACAATTCCAAAACTACTGTCTTATACACAGTGTAAGGGGATAAGGAATATGTACATAAGGATATATGAATGAGTGATGGTACAGAGCAGCATACAGTAGATGGTATCGAGTACAGTATATACATATGAGATGAGTGTGTAGACAAAGTAAACAAAGTGGCATAGTTAAAGTGGCTAGTGATACATGTGTTACATAAGGATGCAGTCGATGATGTAGAGTACAGTATATACATATGCATATGAGATGAATAATGTAGGGTAAGTAACATTATATAAGGTAGCATTGTTTAAAGTGGCTAGTGATATATTTACATAATTCCCATCAATTCCCATTATTAAAATGGCTGGAGTTGGGTCAGTGTCAATGACAGTGTGTTGGCAGCAGCCACTCACACTGTTAGTGGTGGCTGTTTAACAGTCTGATGGCCTTGAGATAGAAGCTGTTTTTCAGTCTCTCGGTCCCAGCTTTGATGCACCTGTACTGACCTCGCCTTCTGGATGATAGCGGGGTGAACAGGCAGTGGTTGGGTGGTTGATGTCCTTGATGATCTTTATGGCCTTCCTGTAACAACGGGTGGTGTAGGTGTCCTGGAGGGCAGGTAGTTTGCCCCCGGTGATGCGTTGTGCAGTCCTCACTACCCTCTGAGAGCCTTACGGTTGAGGGCGGAGCAGTTGCCGTACCAGGCGGTGATACAGCCCGCCAGGATGCTCTCGATTGTGCATCTGTAGAAGTTTGTGAGTGCTTTTGGTGACAAGCCGAATTTCTTCAGCCTCCTGAGGTTGAATAGGCGCTGCTGCGCTTCTTCACGACGCTGTCAGTGTGAGTGGACCAATTCAGTTTGTCTGTGATGTGTATGCCGAGGAACTTAAAACTAGCTACCCTCTCCACTACTGTTCCATCGATGTGGATAGGGGGTGTTCCCTCTGCTGTTTCCTGAAGTCCACAATCATCTCCTTAGTTTTGTTGACGTTGAGTGTGAGGTTATTTTCCTGACACCACACTCCGAGGGCCCTCACCTCTTCCCTGTAGGCCGTCTCGTCGTTGTTGGTAATCAAGCCTACCACTGTTGTGTCGTCCGCAAACTTGATGATTGAGTTGGGCGTGCGTGGCCACGCAGTCGTGGGTGAACAGGGAGTACAGGAGAGGGCTCAGAACGCACCCTTGTGGGGCCCCCGTGTTGAGGATCAGCGGGGAGGAGATGTTGTTGCCTACCCTCACCACCTGGGGCGGCCCGTCAGGAAGTCCAGTACCCAGTTGCACAGGGCGGGGTCGAGACCCAGGGTCTCGAGCTTGATGACGAGCTTGGAGGGTACTATGGTGTTGAATGCCGAGCTGTAGTCGATGAACAGCATTCTCACATAGGTATTCCTCTTGTCCAGGTGGGTTAGGGCAGTGTGCAGTGTGGTTGAGATTGCATCGTCTGTGGACCTATTTGGGCGGTAAGCAAATTGGAGTGGGTCTAGGGTGTCAGGTAGGGTGGAGGTGATATGGTCCTTGACTAGTCTCTCAAAGCACTTCATGATGACGGAAGTGAGTGCTACGGGGCGGTAGTCGTTTAGCTCAGTTACCTTAGCTTTCTTGGGAACAGGAACAATGGTGGCCCTCTTGAAGCATGTGGGAACAGCAGACTGGTATAGGGATTGATTGAATATGTCCGTAAACACACCGGCCAGCTGGTCTGCGCATGCTCTGAGGGCGCGGCTGGGGATGCCGTCTGGGCCTGCAGCCTTGCGAGGGTTAACACGTTTAAATGTCTTACTCACCTCGGCTGCAGTGAAGGAGAGACCGCATGTTTCCGTTGCAGGCCGTGTCAGTGGCACTGTATTGTCCTCAAAGCGGGCAAAAAGAAAAAATATTAAACAAATAAATGTGGTTCTAGAAAGGGTTAGGAAAATATTAAACAAATAAACTAAAGTAAAAAATGATAAAAAGTAACACAATAAAATAACAATAATGAGGCTATATGCAGGGGGTACCGGTACCGAATCAATGTGCAGGGGTACAGGTTAGTCGAGGTAACTTGTACATGTAGGTACGGGTGAGGTGACTATGCACAGATAATAAACAGCAAGTAGCAGACGTGTACAAAAAGGTGGGGTGAGGTGGGGGGTGTCATTGTAAATAATCTGGTGGCCATTTGATTAATTGTTCAGCCGTCTTATGGCTTGGGGGTAGAAGCTGTTAAGGAGCTGACTAGGCCATTCCAAGACATTTACTTCCTGTGTAGCCAGTGTTCCTGCTGGAAGGTGAACAAATCAGCCCAGTCTTTTCTCTGGAAGACTGAAGCAGATTTCATTAAAATATTTACAAATGTTTCTCATTCCTTCAATTTGCAGTTTGGTAAAACATATGCTGCCACCAGTTGGGGTTTCTGGATGGCATATAGTTTTTCAAAAAAGCTCAATTTTAGTCTCATCTGACCAGAGTACCTTTCTTCCATATGTTTGGGGAGTCTCCCACATGCCTTTTGGTGAACACTTTGTAAACGTGTTTTTTATTTATTTTTTTAAGCAATGGCTTTTTTCTGGCCACTCTTCCGTAAAGCCAAGCTCTGTGGGGGATAAGGCTTAAAGTGGTCCTATGGACAGATACTGGGTCTTCCGCTGGAGCTTTGCAGCTCCTTCAGGGTTATCTTTGGTCTCTTCGTTGCCTCTCTGATTAATACCTCCAATGCCTTTTCTGTGAGTTTTGGTGGCACGCTCTGGCAAGTTTGTTTTTGGTGCCATATTCTTTCCATATTTTATAATGGATTTTATGGTACTCCGTGGGATGTTCAGTGTTTTGATATTTTTTTTTTTTTGATAACCCAACCCTGATAAAAATAATAAGCACAACTTTGTCCCTGACCTGTTTGAGAGCTCCTTCTGGTCTTTCATGGTGCCACTTGCTTGGTGGTGTCTCTTGATAGTTAGTGGTGTTGCAGACTTTGGGGCCTTTAAACAGGTGTGTTATACTGAGATCATGTGACAGATCATGTGACACTTAGATTGCAAATTCCAGGTGGACTTTATTTAATTAATTATGTGACTTCTGAAGGTAATTGGTTGCACCAGATCTTATTTAGGGGCTTCATAGCAAAGGGGTGAACCTGTGCAGGCACCACTTTTCAGTTGTCTTTTTGAAGCAATTTATGAAACTATTTATTTATTTCATTTTGCTTCCAAATTTGGACTATTTTGTCCTATGTCCACACATGAAATCCAAATAGAAATTCATTTAAAATGACAGGTTGTAATGCAACAAAACAGGAAAAACGCCAAGGGGGATGAATACTTTGACCAAGGCACTGTACATACAGAAATGCATTGCTACTGTGTCTATAGATAGCAATGGCTTTTTTTAAACCAGACCAAAACCGTAAAACCAGTGTAGGGTAAACCTATGGACCAAACCAATCTTAAACCAGTGTAGGGGTATTTCTAATGAATATTTCTTCAATATCCTCCTTTTTTAAGAGAAGGTCAGCCTGATATACTGTAGTTGCAGGTTATCTGTGAGAAAAGTGTGTAGGCAGGATGTTAACGTTTTGGTTATCCTTTACTGACTGGTTCAGCTGGGGCCAGTCTATAGGTCCTCCCATGGTGCAACTAGGGGCTTGGCTTGGCTCACACACAAGTTTCAGCCAATCAAGTGACAGGTGTTCAGTATAAGAAGCCAAGCCCCCTGTCAGAGAGTTACAATTTTGCATTGCTAAAAACAAAATACTGCACAACAACATCATAGAGCCTATCATCCCTTCAGGTAAGTGAAGTCCAACTGGAAATGTACAGATATGAGATATTCCTTCATTTGTATGCAGACTCCAGCACAAGCTTTTTTAAATTTTGAATATTATCAATGATTTTCTTGTTTTGATTTAATTCATTAAGAACTTGATGATTAATTAACAAGTTGAATCATGGGATCTTGTCCAGGTCTACAACAATATAAATGCTCACTGTCAGGGAACTGAGGACTGGAGTTGGGAAACACTGTTCTAAGCCTTCTGTTATTATGGTGCTATTAGGATTTAAAGTATTTCTTAAACTGATGGTAAAATATATCCTTCAATTTTTTTGCAAGTTTGTCAGTGAAAGAAAGCAGACAGAACATTATTGTAAGCCCTTCCCACAATATACACAGGTAATGTCTGAGCGTGTTGGAGCTTGTCAACAGAGATCATGTTACATCCTTTTACAACTCTAGTGGTTTCATTTGCCTGAAATATGCTGGATTGTTTTTGCACGCTACCTACATGACATTGAATTCATAATTATGTTCCAGCCAGTCATCTAGAACTACTGTTCTGTGAGAAGAAACCCTGTTTATTAAACAAAGAGAAGTTAGAATCAGTCACACGCTGTTGCTACAGTAACCTGCTCCCTAGTCCGTATGCTGAGTCCCTGTAGGATCTAAAGTGACTTCATTTACTTTTTATCTGTCCTGCTTGGTGGAATTCCTGAAACAACTAGGAATTTCACATCTGTGAGGAACTACACATCTGGGGACTAAGCCTGTACCTCTTTAGACTTTGTTGAAAGTACTGTATGGAAATGCTGCTTTTCCCAGGTCCTCACAAATACATTCTCATCTAACAGCACTTCCTGGTTAAGTTAAGGGATACTTTTACAACTCTAATGGTTTCAACTGCTGGCTCAAGTTGTATTACTGTATTAGAGTTGCAACCACAGACTGTGGAGCTGTGATGTTGCAACGTGTTCCATAGAGAAATTGCCCATCTATTCTGTGGTCAGCAGATCAACTAATCTTGGAGCATTTGCATTTGAATGTCTCTGATAGGCTCAGCTACAGGCTTATCCAGCTCCATCCTACCTTGATCAACTGGTTTTTATCTCCAACCAACCAGGAGTTAGCCCGCTGATATGACAAGTACTCTGGATATCTACCAGAGGTCTAACCTAACACAATAAAGGGACATTTTAGCTCAATCCCTTATTCTTAAATAATTTCTTGAAGGAGACTCTGGTCCAAATTAGATTTTCAGTATTCAATGTACAAGTAATGACTATTCGGCCATATTACATAGTTTGTAAACTACTAGTTTGATCTCTCGCAGATGCATGTGTTTTTTTTCACACCATGAGGCGATCTTCTGCCATTGAAAATAATGGAGGGTTGTTATAGATCTCACAGGGCCACAGAACAAGTTGCATGACTGCCCTCTTAGAAAGAGTTCTATTTACAGGGACCTTTCCAACAGAATTAAGGGCTCTAAATAGTTCTTTGTTGATGAAAAGGTTCTGTGTGAACCATAAAGGGATCTTCTACAGGGTCAAGCCGAAGAACATTTTTTAAAGGTTCTAAATAAGTGTACTCTCAGAGACATGCTTTCCAACCCTTTCACTAAAGTAGAACATTTTTTTAAAGGTTCATGTGACCATGCTAACATGCTCACAATAGAAACACTACCTTTGCATCAGGAATTTTAACAAGAATGTAGCCAGATGTACTGAGTATATCCTAATGTATGTCCTGAAGCATGTTTTCCTTTGTGTTGAGCCATTTATGAGACATTGCTGTTGTGCATTATCATAAAAACCACACAGAGGGCAATAAACACATGTAGACTATTAAACTTGATTTGGTTTAGGTAATTACATCCTTTTCTCTGTAATCGTTGCTTGTGTGATCAACTAGCAGTTCATTATAGTTTACATGGATTGGATTTTATTTTTTCTTTTTTTTTCAAGCAGTAGTCATGAAGGTTGCATCTTTCAACATCCAGAAATTTGGGAAGGAAAGCTATCAAAACCCAAACACCTGCTACCCTTGTGAAGGTACAGATATATGATTGTATTCATGATTTCAGAATTCCCTCAGATAAGCACTTGTCAAACTATCCTAAAACAAGGATGTTGTCCTACATATAAACAGATAAACGAATGAACTTTTTCTCCTTTTCCTTCCTTTCGTCCTATCAGATTGTGTCTCGCTATGACATCATAGTGATTCTGGAGGTGGTGGATGAAAGAGGCACTTCAGTGAAAAAGTTCCTGGAGGAATTAAATAAGTAAGTCAAGTGATTTCCCTCATGTGACGCTATAAAATATACAACTGGGGAAACTCCTGGCCCTACATGATAAGTATCACTCATTACAGGTGTGTCATTACAGGGCCAATAAGAAGCAACACTACACTCTGCAAATCAGCACTCGTCTGGGAAGAGACAAATACAAGGAGCAGTTTATGTTTCTGTACAGGTACAATTCAAACCCACCGTCAACTTTACCTCATAAACCTCTATTTGATGCTGTTAATTTTTTCACATTGTGATCTGATAAAAAAAAAATGTAATGCATGACTAATGCTATTAAATGTGTTGTATTGTTTATTCTGAAAGGGATGATTTGGTGGACTTGGTTGGTTCCTGGCAATATGAGGACAACCAGGTTGGAGATGTGGACGCCTTCGCCAGGGAGCCTTACATTCTCCGCTTCAAATGTCTCAACACTTGTAAGGGACACAGGAGTGCTAGAATTAAGCATGATCCATCCATATGGCATTTAATTTAGCAAATAATATGAACGTGACAGACAGTTGGACATTGCAGCAGAGAATGACAGCCCAATCATAAACAGCTGTAATATATACTTCTCATCTCTTCCTGTGTTTCTCAGTGCTGGAGGACTTGGTACTGATCCCAGTGCACACCAAGCCTGACGATTCAGTGAAGGAGCTGGATGAGCTTTATGATGTCTTCCTGGAAGTGACAAAGAAATGGAAGACTGATGTAAGTTCTGAAATAAGCCATTGACAGAGCTTAACACCTCCCTTGGGTTTAGAAAGTGCACTTGTCACCAAAGACTACATATGAGCCTTTGACAAGTAAAAAATACAAAACCAGCCACATGGTGATTTCAAGATAACTAAAGACAGTTTCCTTATTCTGGATGAAACATAACTTTGTTGTTGAATGTTTTCTCTGTACCAGAACGTTATGATCCTAGGTGACTTCAATGCAGACGGTTCCTACCTTTCTAAAAGGCCATGAAAGCCATCCGTATCCGCAGTGACAAAAAGTTCCACTGGCTGATTGAAGATGATGTGGATACCACAGCAAACACAGGCAACGATAACACTTATGACAGGTGGCGCACTGAGATTTGTGAAATTCACCTCATGTATGAAACAGATGGTCACCTATGGGAGTTCATTTGACATTTCTTTGGTATTGTTTAAAGGTGGTTAAAATGTCATAAGAGCTGTCATAAGAACTATTATAAAACTAGTTTACTTGTGTGTAATATGGAATGACTGCTGACTTCCTTTTCTGATCAACATCTAGGATTGTAATCTATGGGGATGACATGCTTGACGCCGTCGTGCCAAACTCTGCCAAACCATTCAACTTCCAGATCGCATACGGACTTTCTGAAGAAGATGTAAGTATGTGTAACGCCTGTCGTCCTCGTCTGAGGAGTATGAAGGATGGAAGGACCAATGCTCAGCGTGGTATGTGTTCATGATGAATTTATTAAACACAGAACACTAAAACAAAAATAACAAAGAGAATGACACGAAACGAAACAGTCCTGTCTGGTGACATACACAAAGACAGAAAGCAATCACCCACGAAACACAGGTGGGGCTACCCTAAGAATGATAAGTACCTGCCTCTGATTGAGAACCATACCAGGCCAAACGCAAAAAACACAACATAGAAAACGAACATAGACAACCCACCCCAACTCATGCCCTGACCAACCTAAAACGAAGATATAACAAAAGAACTAAGGTCAGAACGTCACAGTACCCCCCACCAAAAGGTGTGGACTCGGCCGCAAAACCTGAACCAATAGGGGAGGGTCTGGGTGGGTGTCTGTCCACGGTGGCGGCTCTGGCGCGGGATGTGGAGCCCACTCCACCATAGTCTTTCTCCGCCTCTTAACCCGCCTCCGTGGCCCCTTTCGAGTGGAGACCCTCGCCGCCGACCTCGGACTGGGGACCCTAGCAACGGGTCCCGAATGGACGGGAGATTCCATTAGCACCGGACAGGCGGGAGACTCCGGCAGCTCTGGAGTGAAGGGCGATTCCGGCAACACCGAGTAACGGACGGCTCTGGCAGCTCCTGACTGACAGGCGGCTCTGGCAGCTCCTGACTGACCGGGCGGCTCTGAAGCTCCCTGACTGACCAGCGGTTCTGGCAGCTCCTGACTGGCGGGCGGCTCTGGCAGCTCCTGACTGACGGACGGCTCTGGCAGCTCAGGACAGATGGGCAGCTCTCGCAGCCCACGACAGACGGGCGACTCTGGCAGCTCAGGACAGACGGGCGACTCTGGCAGCTCAGGACAGACGGGCGACTCTGGCAGCTCAGGACAGACGGGCGACTCTGGCAGCTCAGGACAGACGGGCGACTCTGGCAGCTCAGGACAGATGGGAGACTCTGGCAGCTCAGGGCAGACGGGAGACTCTGGCAGCTCAGGGCAGATGGGAGCACCTGTAGGGAGGAGATGGAGAGACAGCCTGGTGCGGGGGGCTGCCACCGGAGGCCTGGTGCGTGAGGGCGCACCGGATAGACCGGACCGTGGAGGCACTGGAGGTCTCGAGCACCGAGCCTGCACAACCCTACCTGGCTGAATGCTCCCCGTAGCCAGGCCAGTGCGGCGAGGTGAAATAGCCCGCATTGGGCTGTGCTGGCGAACCGGGACACCATGCGTAGGGCTGGTGCCATGTACCCCGGCCCGAGGAGACGCACTGGAGACCAGATGCGCTGAGCCGGCTTCATGGCACCTGGCTCGATGCCCACTCTAGCCCATCCGATAGGAGGCGCTGCAATGTAACGCACCGGGCTATGCCTGCGCACAGGGGACACCATGCGCCTCACGGCATAACACGGTGCCTGCCCGGTTCACCTCTCTCCACGGTAAGCACAGGGAGTTGGCTCAGGTCTCCTACCTGACTTAGCCACACTCCCGTGTGCCTCCCCCAATACATTGGCGCTGCCTCCTCATACCACCGCCCGTTCAGCTTTGCTGCCTCCAGCTCTGCTTTGGGGCGATATTCCCAGCCTGTGCCCAGGGTCCCTTGCGGTCCAGAATCTCCTCCCATGTCCATGAGTCCCAAGATTTCTGCTGCTGCCCGATACCACCCTGCTCAGTCCTTTAGCGGTGGGTGATTCTGTAACGTTCGTCGTCCTCGTCTGAGGATTATGAAGGATCGGAGGACCAATGCGCAGCGTGGTATGTGTTCATGATGAATTTATTAAACACAGAACACTAAAACAAAAATAACAAAGAGAATGACACGAAACGAAACAGTCCTGTCTGGTGACATACACAAAGACAGAAAGCAATCACCCACGAAACACAGGTGGGAAAAGGCTACCTAAGTATGATTCTCAATCAGAGACAACTAACGACATCTGCCTCTGATTGAGAACCATACCAGGCCAAATGCAAAACACAACATAGAAAAATGAACATAGACAGCCCACCCCAACTCACACCCTGACCAACCTAAAACAAAGACATAACAAAAGAACTAAGGTCAGAACGTGACAGTATGCAGGTTACAGACTAATTCCATCCTGGTAGATGGTTTGATTACAATATTATAAGTAGATGAAATGAACATGTTAGTAGTCTACATTGTGACAACTTGTCCTAGAAATACAGTACATGTCAAAGTTGAGCCGTCTGGCTCATGTCTCAGCCTCTAACTACTCTGCTGTATTAGGCCCTGAAAGTGAGCGACCATTACCCTGTGGAGGTAGAGCTGAAAAGGAAAACACCAACAGAACAGAGTAAGCAGTATCATTGATCTTTATTCTGAATCTCCCAAACTTTCCTCTTAAAAAAAAATTGTCAAAAAGGTGTAAAGAAAAAAAAACGAAACAGCATCATCTTTACAGACAAATCATTCCACACAGACATTCACATATCAATCCATACACAGATGCACATATCACCTGATACAGAAAAAATAATTGTAGATATAACAAAAGAAATCTGATTTTCAGGCTCTGCGACTGGGAAATAGAACCCTGTACATGGACAGGAAGGAGGAAGTGAGTGAAGAGGTGATGGAGAAGAAGCCTTATCCAACCAGAGAAGCTGAATTTAGAGATACTGGTGCTGAAGATGCGGATGGTCAAGCTTAGGAACACTTACGTTGATCTGTGATTCAATCTTACCACAATACTAGTCATATTAATATTGTATATCATATTTGTATGTCTAGTATAGCTACTGATCTAATACTGATGTGTATCTTGACAGAATCTCAAATAAAGATGATGGAGTGAAAATCCTGCAGTAGTTTATTATATACAAGACCACATTGGAAATTATAATTCAAAAAGGTAATTTCATGTTTTTCCTCTTTTTACAATTGATCGAAATGAAAGAAAAAACTGAGGGAGAGAGACGGAGGGGGCTGATTTCACAGGGGCTGTGATTCAGCAACATATGAGTGCATGGTCTTCAAATGCCAAATCTCTTCTTTCTAGACTTCTCGATTGTTCGACCAGCTGAAAAAAATGGAAAAATCTAGACATTGATAAAACCACGCTAAATACTGTACCAGTCAAAAGTTTGGACACACCTACTAATTCCAGGGTTTTTATTTATTTTTTACTAATTTCTACATTTGAGAATAATAGTGAAGACCTCACAACTATGAAATAACACATATGGAATCATGTAGTAACCAAATAAGTGTTAAACTAATCAAAATATATTTTATATTAGAGATTCTTCAACGTAGCCACTCTTTGCCTTGATGACAACTTTGCACACCCTTGGCATTCTCTCAACCAGCTTCATGAGGTTGTCACCTGGAATGCATTCATTTTAACAGGTGTGCCTTGTTAAAAGTTCATTTGTGGAATTTCTTTCCTTCTTAATGTGCTTGAGCCAATCAGTTGTCTTGTGACAAGGTAGGGGTGGTATACAGAAGATAGCCCTATTTGGTAAAAGACCAAGTCCATGTTATGGCAAGAACAACTCAAATAAGCAAAGAGAAACAACAGTCCATTATTACTTCAACACAGGAAGGTCAATACGAAATAATTCAAGAACATTGAACGTTTCTTCAACAGTCGCAAAACCCATCAAGCCTATGATGAAACTGGCTCTTATGAGGACCGCCACAGGAAAGGAAGACCCAGAGTTACCTCTGCTGCAGAGGATAAGTTCATTAGAGTTAACTGGCTCTCATGAGGACCGCCACAGGAAAGGAAGACTCCAGAGTTACCTCTGCTGCAGAGGATAAGTTCATTAGAGTTAACTGCACCGCAGAAATAGCGGTCCAAATTAATGCTTCACAGAATTCAAGTAACAGACACATCTCAACATCAACTGCTCAGGGAAGACTGAGTGAATCAGGCCTTCATGGTTGAATTGCTGCACAGAAACCACTACTAAAGGACACCAATAATAAGAAGAGACTTGCTTGGGCTAAGAACACGAGCAATGGACATGAAACCGGTGGAAATCTGTCCAAATTTGAGATTTTTGGTTCCAACCTCTGTGTTTTTGTGAGACGAGAGTAGCTGAACGGCTGATCTCCGCATGTGGCTCCCACCGTGAAGCATGGAGGAGGTGGTATGGTGTGGGGGTGCTTTGCTGGTGACACTGTCTTGTTCTTAGTTGGACTATCCATTTTTTCAACAGGACAATGACCCAGCACACCTCCAGGCTGTGTAAGGTCTATTTTTATTTATTTAAAACACTATATTTAACTAGGCAAGTCAGTTAAGAACCTATTTTTATTTTCAATGAAGGCCTACCCCAGTCAAAACATGGACGTGCGCCACCCTTTGGGACTCCCAATCACAGCCAGATGTGATGCAGCCTGACTTTGAACCAGGGACTGCAGTGATGACTTGCACTGAGATGCAGTCACTTAGACCGCTGCGCCACTCAGGACTTAGACCGCTGCGTCACTCAGGAGCCCTATTTGACAAAGAAGGATAGTGATGGAGTGCTGGTCATGACCTGGCCTCCACAATCACCAATTGATTTGGGATGAGTTGGACCGCAGAGTGAAGGAAAAGCAGTCAACAAGTGCTCAGCATATGTGGGAAATCCTACAAGACTGTTGGAAAAGCATTCCGCGGGTGAAGCTGGTTGAGACAATGCCAAGAGTGTGTAAAGCTGTCATCAAGGCAAAGGGTGGCTACTATGAATAATCTGAAAGTCAAATGATTTCGTATGTGTTATATCATAGTTTTGATGTCTTCACTGTTATTCTACAAAATAGAAAATAGTAAAAATAAGAGAAACCCTTGAATGAGTAGGGTTGTCCAAACTTTTGACTAGTACTGTATATTTGTATATTAAATGGGGTGTATTTGAAATATATTCATTGTTTTGATAGTTCCTTACTCATGATGGTTAATTTGTGTTTACCAATCTCATATTATTCCAACGAGACTGACCAGAAATAAAAAGATGTAACTCTTGTAAAATTGGTGTTTATTTTTGAACGGTTTGGGCTACAGATGAGCGGTTGTCTGTTATTTTTAATTTAACAAATGTATTGAAACTTCATTTAACTAGACAAGTCAGTTAAGAACAAATTATAATTTAAAATGACAGCCTACCACGAGGACCTCCTGCGGGGATGGGGAATGGGATTAAAAATAGAAATCAAATATAAATATAGGACAAAACACACATCACGACAAGAGAGACAACACAACACTACATAAAGAGAGACCTAAGACAACAACATAGAAAGGCAACAACACATGAAAACACAGCATGGTAGCAACACAACATGACAACAACACAGCATGGTAGCAACACAACATGACAACAACACAGCATGGTAGCAACACAACATGACAACAACACAGCATGGTAGCAACACAACATGACAACAACACAATGATACAACAGCCTGAGCACAATGGACTTGATACAGATGTAACCATGTGCCATTTGATGTTTCATCTGACCGCCAATAGTGCTCCAAGTCGAAATTCCATGTGCATTCCACAGGTCACAGTGAGTTTTCACAACAATTATCAAGATTAGGAATAGTTTCGTGGCACACCTGAGAGTTCCACAGGGACCCTATTTATTTTGCCCCTCATCAGGGCAAGTTCCAACGTGCCAGGATGGCATTCCATGCAATTAAAACCAATAAACGTCTTGACATGTTAGCTATGTCATCAAACCCTAAAACATGTGATGATTTTTGTATTGTTAGAGTGAGTTTTGTTGTAATATTAGTGTCGGAAAAATCTAGGCTTATCCGACGTTTACTATAGTACATACCAGACCTTGACCGTCTAGAGATATCAACTCTGACAGGGTAGCCCTGGGGTAGAGGGCTGCATTTCTGCAGAATGCCTGCGGGACCTGCTGGTCTGGACAGAGGTCGGCATTTTTCATGCTGCGTTTGGGAGCTGTTGTGAAAACAGACAACTTCGGAAGAGAAATCTTTTGTTATTTTGAGACGTTCGATTTTCTGTTTTCGTATGCGTTAGCCAAGACCTAGCTATTGTATTATAATCACTTATTTGTCTCATTATTCACACCCTTAGAATTCGCTGCTTCTAGTTAAGTGGCCTACAGTGGTGTAAATCACTTAATAGTACTTTCAAGAATTTTTACTTAAGTCAGTCTTTTGGGGGTATCTGTACTTTACTATTTATATTGTTGACAACTTTTCCTTTTACTTCACTACATCCCTAAAGAAAATTATGTACTTTTACTCCATACATTTTCCCTGACACCCAAAAGTACTCATTACATTTAAATTCACAGCAGGACATAAAAATGCTCTAATTCCCACACTTATTATCAAGAGAATATTTGTAATGTGGAAGCTGGGAGTCGGGAAGCAAGTACAGGTGGTGAGTTTAATAATAAACGGATCATGGACCAGTCAATACTGCCTGGGGAATGGAACTAATGAGGTGACAGATATAGGGAGGAAATCAGAGTTAGTTGACTCAGAGTTGAAGGCAAACTCTGGGTTTTGGGGTTTCACAAAGCCAGTTCAGCTTTAACTCTGAGTCAGTTACTATGGCAACGCACTCAGCGAAGCTAACCTGCTCACTGGCAGGTTTTCTTCAACTATAACCCGGAGTTTCTCCTTCTCTTTAGCTGAAGCCTGCAGGTTGAAGGACGTGTCAGACGTGTCCTTTTCTTGAAGAACCAGTTGATATTGAAGCACAAATACTCAGCAGAAATAGAGAGGGTGATCAGACCACGCTTGGATGTTTTCTCATTCCCTGATGATTATCAGTTTGAGCGTTTACGTTTTTGTCCTGCACAATCGATCATTCATCTGAACAATATTCTCAGCCCTCATATCGTTCATATGACACATTGTGGACATACTCTCAGTTCGTGAACAAATTCTTTGTGTTGCACTTCGTTTTTTTTTTTTTTTTGCCACCGGGAGTTTTCTATATAACATCGGTGACGCTGAGCGATGGTGTGTGTCCACTGAGCTTTGTTCGTGGTGAGTTTTTACAGTATATATAGCTATATCCTATTATAATCAATATTTTGTTTCCTCATATTGCAACTGAACATTTAAACTGTATCCTCTGTCACGGTCCCTCCTCTGCAGTGCAGGGGTGGTTCCTCCTGCAGGCAGAGGAGGGTCGTTAGTGATTGGAGTCACCTGGGCTCAGGGTATTTAAACGGCTTCACTAATCCCTCTTCTCTCTCTCTCTCTCTCTCTCTCTCTCTCTCTCTCTCTCTCTCTCTGTCTCTCTCTCTCTCTCTCTCTCTCTCTCTCCCTCTCTCTCTCTCTCTCTCTCTCTCTCAATTCAATTCAATTCAATTCAATTCAATTCAATTCAATTCAAGGGCTTTATTGGCATGGGAAACATGTGTTAACATTGCCAAAGCAAGTGAGGTAGACAACATACAAAGTGAATATATAAAGTGAAAAACAACAAAAATTAACAGTAAACATTACACATACAACAGTTTCAAAACAGTAAAGACATTACAAATGTCATATTATATATATATATATATATATATATATATATATATATATATATATATATATATATATATATATATACATATATATATATATACATACATACACATATATATATATATATATATATATATATATATATATATATATATATATATATATATATATATACATACATATATATATACATACATACATATATATACACAATGTACAAATAATTAAAGGACACAAGATAAAATAAATAAGCATAAATATGGGTTGTATTTACAATGGTGTTTGTTCTTCACTGGTTGCCCTTTTCTCGTGGCAACAGGTCACAAATCTTGCTGCTGTGATGGCACACTGTGGAATTTCACCCAGTAGGTATGGGAGTTTTTCAAAATTGGATATGTTTTCGAATTCTTTGTGGATCTGTGTGATCTGGGGGAAATATGTCTCTCTAATATGGTCATACATTGGGCAGGAGGTTAGGAAGTGCAGCTCAGTTTCCACCTCATTTTGTGGGCAGTGAGCACATAGCCTGTCTTCTCTTGAGAGCCATGTCTGCCTACGGCGGCCTTTCTCAATAGCAAGGCTATGCTCACTGAGTCTGTACATAGTCAAAGCTTTCCTTAATTTTGGGTCAGTCACAGTGGTCAGGTATTCTGCCGCTGTGTACTCTCTGTGTAGGGCCAAATAGCATTCTAGTTTGCTCTGTTTTTTTGTTAATTCTTTCCAATGTGTTAAGTAATTATCTTTTTGTTTTCTCATGATTTGGTTGGGTCTAATTGTGCTGTTGTCCTGGGGCTCTGTAGGGTGTGTTTGTGTTTGTGAACAGAGCCCCAGGACCAGTTTTGCTTAGGGACTCTTCTCCAGGTTCATCTCTCTGTTTGTGATGGCTTTGTTATGGAAGGTTTGTGAATCGCTTCCTTTTAGGTGGTTGTAGAATTTAATGGCTCTTTTCTGGATTTTGATAATTAGTGGGTATCGGCCTAATTCTGCTCTGCATGCATTATTTGGTGTTTTACGTTGTACACGGAGGATATTTTTGCAGAATTCTGCGTGCAGAGTCTCAATTTGGTGTTTGTCCCATTTTGTGAAGTCTTGGTTGGTGAGCGGACCCCAGACCTCACAACCATAAAGGGCAATGGGCTCTATGACTGATTCAAGTATTTTTAGCCAAATCCTAATTGGTATGTTGAAATTTATGTTTCTTTTGATGGCATAGAATGCCCTTCTTGCCTTGTCTCTCAGATCGTTCACACCTTTGTGGAAGTTACCTGTGGCGCTGATGTTTAGGCCAAGGTATGTATAGTTTTTGTGTGCTCTAGGGCAACAGTGTCGAGATGGAATTTGTATTTGTGGTCCTGGTGACTCGACCTTTTTGGAACACCATTATTTTGGTCTTACTGAGATTTACTGTCAGGGCCCAGGTCTGACAGAATCTGTGCATAAGATCTAGGTGCTGCTGTAGGCCCTCCTTGGTTGGTGACAGAAGCACCAGATCATCAGCAAACAGCAGACATTTGACTTCGGATTCTAGCAGGGGAGGCCGGGTGCTGCAGACTTTTCTAGTGCCCGCGCCAGTTCGTTGATATATATGTTGAAGAGGGTGGGGCTTAAGCTGCATCCCTGTCTAACCCCACGACCCTGTGTGAAGAAATGTGTGTGTTTTTTGCCAATTTTAACCGCACACTTGTTGTTTGTGTACATGGATTTTATAATGTCATATGTTTTACCCCCAACACCACTTTCCATCAGTTTGTATAGCAGACCCTCATGCCAAATTGAGTCGAAGGCTTTTTTGAAATCAACAAAGCATGAGAAGACTTTGCCTTTGTTTTGGTTTGTTTGGTTGTCAATTAAGGTGTGCAGGGTGAATACATGGTCTGTTGTACGGTAATTTGGTAAAAAGCCAATTTGACATTTGCTCAGTACATTGTTTTCATTGAGGAAATGTACGAGTCTGCTGTTAATAATAATGCAGAGGATTTTCCCAAGGTTACTGTTGACACATATTCCACGGTAGTTATTGGGGTCAAATTTGTCTCCACTTTTGTGGATTGGGGTGATCAGTCCTTGGTTCCAAATATTGGGGAAGATGCCAGAGCTAAGTATGATGTTAAAGAGTTTTAGTATAGCCAGTTGGAATTTGTTGTCTGTATATTTGATCATTTCATTGAGGATACCATCGACACCACAGGCCTTTTTGGGTTGGAGGGTTTTTATTTTGTCCTGTAACTCATTCAATGTAATTGGAGAATCCAGTGGGTTCTGGTAGTCTTTAATAGTTGATTCTAAGATCTGTAGTTGATCATGTATATGTTTTTGCTCTTTGTTCTTTGTTATAGAACCAAAAAGATTGGAGAAGTGGTTTACCCAGACATCTCCATTTTGGATAGATAATTCTTCGTGTTGTTGTTTGTTTAGTGTTTTCCAATTTTCCCAGAAGTGGTTAGAGTCTATGGATTCTTCAATTGCATTGAGCTGATTTCTGACATGCTGTTCCTTCTTTTTCCGTAGTGTGTTTCTGTATTGTTTTAGTGATTCACCATAGTGAAGGCGTAGACTCAGGTTTTCCGGGTCTCTATGTTTTTGGTTGGACAGGTTTCTCAATTTCTTTCTTAGATTTTTGCATTCCTCATCAAACCATTTGTCATTATTGTTAATTTTCTTCGGTTTTCTATTTGAGATTTTTAGATTTGATAGGGAAGCTGAGAGGTCAAATATACTGTTAAGATTTTCTACTGCCAAGTTTACACCTTCACTATTACAGTGGAACGTTTTACCCAGGAAATTGTCTAAAAGGGATTGAATTTGTTGTTGCCTAATTGTTTTTGGTAGGTTTCCAAACTGCATTCCTTCCACCTATAGCATTTCTTAATGTTACTCAGTTCCTTTGGCTTTGATGCCTCGTGGTTGAGTATTGCTCTGTTTAAGTAGACTGTGATTTTGCTGTGGTCTGATAGGGGTGTTAGTGGACTGACTGTGAACGCTCTGAGAGATTCTGGGTTGAGGTCAGTGATAAAGTAGTCTACAGTACTACTGCCAAGAGATGAGCTATAGGTGTATCTACCATAGGAGTCCCCTCGAAGCCTACCGTTGACTATGTACATACCCAGCGTGCGACAGAGCTGCAGGAGTTGTGACCCGTTTTTGTTGGTTATGTTGTCATAGTTGTGCCTAGGGGGCATATGTGGGAGGGATGCTGTCACCTCCAGGCAGATGTTTGTCCCCCTGTGTGCTGAGGGTGTCAGGTTCTTGTCCGGTTCTGGCATTTAGGTCGCCACAGACTAGTACATGTCCCTGGGCCTGGAAATGATTGATTTCGCCCTCCAGGATGGAGAAGCTGTCTTCATTAAAATATGGGGATTCTAGTGGGGGGATATAGGTAGCACACAGGAGGACATTTTTCTCTGTTAGGATAATTTCCTTTTGAATTTCTAGCCAAATGTAGAATGTTCCTGTTTTGATTAATTTAATGGAGTGAGTTAGGTCTGCTCTATACCAAATTAGCATACCCCCTGAGTCCCTTCCCTGTTTCACACCTGGTAGTTTGGTGGATGGGACTACCAGCTCTCTGTAACCTAGAGGGCAACCAGTGGGTCCGTCTCCTCTATACCAGGTTTCTTGCAGGATGACAATGTCTGTGTTACCGATTTCTTTGGTGAAGTCCGGGTTTCTGCTCTTTAGGCCAAAGGCAGATGACCTCAGGCCTTGGATATTCCAGGATGATATAGTGAAGGCTTTTTTGTTCCATAGAATGTCCAATGTTGTTGGTCGTGTGGTTTGGCCTCAGGCCAGTAAGTGTGAGCAGAGCCTGCTGAGCATCTGGTACATGCTATTGGCTTGGGCGAGTGTGAGAGTGGGGTTGGGACTGTTTGCCCGCTCACTACCTGGGCGTATGTGTGGCTTCCATGTTGAGGCCCTCTTTGCGGGGGTGGGGTGCATGGGGTGGGCAGGAGTGGCATAGGTCTGATCTGAGGGGGCCTAAATGGGGTGTGGGCATGGTTGACGGGGGGTGTTGATTGGTTGGGGTGGGGGTGTGGATGTGTCTGGGTGTACTGTGGTCTGGATGTAATTCCTCTTGGCGTGGGTCCTCTATGTGTAGGTCCAGGGGGTCCTGCAGGTCTGGGAGGGTGTCTCGCTGGTCTGGGTGGAGAGTCTATTGATCTGTTGCTCCTGTGTGAAGTGTTGGGGATACGTTTGAGAGCGATGTCCTTTAGGGTCCTGGCAAAGGTGGGCACTGCTGCCTTGTAGAGGTGGACCTGGTCATAGAGGCTGTTCAAGTCCAGGGTGGAGTGGTGGGCCAGGAAAACATTTGGTTTTGAGGTACAGTCACGGGAAATATTTGCCTGTTCAGCGCAGCCAGAGCCTTCCTCCTCTACAGCGCTGCTGGAGTCTCCCGCCTGTTTAGCGCAGCCAGAGCCTTTCTCCTCTCCTGCGCTGCCGGAGCCTCCTGCCTGTTCAGCGTAGCCAGAGCTGCCAGGTTGCATGGAGCAGCCAGAGTTTCCAGGTTGCATGGAGCAGCCAGAGCTGTCAGTCTGCATGGAGCAGCCAGAGCTGCCAGTCTGCATGGAGCAGCCAGAGCTGCCAGTTTGCATGGAGCAGCCAGTAGCTGTCAGTCTGCATAGAGCTGCCAGTCAGCATGGAGCAGCCAGAGCTGCCAGTCTGCATGGAGCAGCCAGAGCTGCCAGTCTACATGGAGCATCCAGAGCTGCCAGTCTGCATGGAGCAGCCAGAGCAGCTAGATCCACCAGTCAGCCATGATCTTCCAGATCTGCCAGTCAACCAGACTCTTCCAGATCTGCCAGTCAACCAGACTCTTCCAGATTTGCCAGTCAACCAGACTCTTCCAGATCCGCCAACCAGCCAGGATCTGCCGGAACCAACTACCTGCCTGAGCTTCCTCTCAGTGCTGAGCTTCCTCTCAGTGCTGAGCTTCCTCTCAGTGCTGGGCTTCCCCTCAGTGCTGAGCTGCCCCTCAGTCCCGAGCTTCCCCTCAGTCCCGAGCTTCCCCTCAGTCCCGAGCTTCCCCTCAGTTCCGAGCTACCCCTCAGTTCCGAGCTACCCCTCAGTCCCGAGCTGCCCCTCAGTCCCAAGCTGCCCCTCAGTCACGAGCTGCCCCTCAGTCCAGTGGGGTTCTGGGTGAGGACTACTAGGCCATGGTCGGCGGCGAGGGTGGACTATCCCAGGACGCAAGGGGGAGGAACTAAGACATTAATGGGTGGGGTCCACGTCCTGAGCCGGAGCCGCCACCATGGACAGACGCCCACCCGAACCCTCCCTATGGTTTTGAGGTGCGTCCGGGAGTCCGCACCTTAGGGGGGGGCTCTGTCACGCCTTGGTCTTAGTATTTTGTGTTTTCTTTAATTATTTGTTCAGGCCAGGGTGTGACATGTGTTTATTGTGTTGTCGTATTGGTTTTTTTGTAGGCATTGGGAGTGTGGCTGATTTGGGGTGTCTAGCATAGGCTTGGCTGCCTGAGGCGGTTCTCAATCAGAGTCAGGTGATTCTCGTTGTCTCTGATTGGGAACCATATTTAGGTAGCCTGGTTTTCACTGTGTGTTAGTGGGTGATTGTTCCTGTCTCTGTGTTAGTTGTCACCAGACAGGCTGTATAGGTTTTCTCGTTCCGTTTGTTGTTTTGTAATAATAATAATAATAATATATGCCATTTAGCTGACGCTTTTATCCAAAGCGACTTACAGTCATGTGTGCATACATTCTACGTATGGGTGGTCCCGGGAATCGAACCCACTACCCTGGCGTTACAAGCGCCATGCTCTTTCATGTATCGTCTATTCTTCATTAAAGAAGATGAGTAACCACCACGCTGCATTTTGGTCCGCTTCTCCTTCAACAGACGAACGCCGTTACAAAAGTAGCCACCCTTTGCCTTGTTGACGGCTTTTCAGACCAGCTTCAACTAGCTTCATGCTTTTCCAACGGTCTTGAAGGAGTTCCCACATATGCTGAGCACTTGCTGGCTGCTTTTCCTTCACTCTGAGGTCCAACTCATCCCAAACCATCTCAATTGGGTTGAAGTCAGGTGATTGTGGAGGCCAGGTCATCTGATGTAGCACTCCATCACTCTCCTTGGTCAAATAGCCCTGACACAGCCTGGAGGTGTGTTTTGGGTCATTGTCCTGTTGAAAAACAAATGATAGTCCGACTGAACGCAAACCAGATGGGATCGCGTATCGCTGCAGAATGCTATAGTAGCCATGGTGGTTAAGTGTGCCTTGAATTCTAAATAAATCACAGAGAGTGTCACCAGCAAAGCAACCCCACACCCTCACACCTCCTCCTCCATGCTTCACGGTGGGAACAACACATTCAGAGATAATCTGTTCAAATTTGGACTCATCAGACCAAAGGACACATTTCCCACCGGTTAATGTCCATTACTCGTGTATCTTGGCCCAAGCAAGTCTCTTCTTATTATTGGTGTCCTTTAGTGGTTTCTTTGCAGCACTAAAGCCATGTTATTTCTACTCCCTATATATAGCCATGTTATTTTCTACTTCCTGTATATAGCCATGTTATTGTCTACTGCCTATATATAGCCATGTTATTTTCTACTGCCTATATATAGCCATGTTATTTTCTACTCCCTATATATAGCCATGTTATTTTTAATCATTATTCATTGTGTCACTATTTCTGTTTCATATCTCGTCTTTAACTCGGCACTGTTGGAAATGGACCTGTAAGTAAGCATTTCACTGTTAGTCTACACCTGTTGTCTACGAAGAATGGGACAAATACAATTAGATTTGAATTTGATATGATAATCCACAAACCCCTGAGGTGCCTTATTGCTATTATAAACAGGTCACAAACATAAATAGAACAGTAAACAAGTATTTTTGTGTAATACCTGTGGTATATTGTCTCAGCCTATCAGCATCCAGGGCTCAAACTACCCGGTTTAAAATACTTCTGTATCCTCCAAGAGAAAGCTAAGCCACTTCCAGATGTTGTTGTGGGATCTTAGAGATAAGTGTGTGGGCAGGAATGTCGTGGTGTGCAAAGAGGACTGGTGTGTTGATGTTATGTTTATCCTGTACTGGCTGGTTGTGCTGGGGCCAGTCTATAGGTCCTCCCAACCAAACAGTTTCAGCCAATCAGGTGATCTCTATAAGAAGGCCAAGCCCCAGAAAGTTACAGTTGTTCATTGATAAACAAGATACTGTGCCACAACATCATAGAGCCTATCATCCCTTCAGGTAAGTGAAGTCAAGCTGGAATTTACATATATCAGGTATTCCTTCATTTGCAAAACTATTTGAAATACTTGGAATGTTTTCAATGATTTTCTTGATTCTTGTTTTGCTTTGCAATAAAAGACTAGAGGAATTGTGATATATTGAAATGTAGCCAATTCTACAGAGATAATCCTCTCTGAGCAGGTGTTTACCAACTCCAGTCTTCCAGTACCCCCAACAGCACACCTTGTTGTTGTAGCCCAGGACAAACAAAGCTGATTTAATTAATTGAGAACATGATGATTAATTAACAAGTTGAATCATGGGATCTTGTCAAGGTCTACAATATAAATGCTCACTGTCGGTGGAACTGGAGGACTGGAGTTGGGAAACACTGTTCTAAGCCTTCTGTTATTATGGTGCTATTAGGATTTGGAAGTATTTGAACTGATGGTAAAATATATCCTTTTTTTTTGCAAGTTTGTCGGTGAAAGAAAGCAGACAGAACATTATTGTAAGCCCCTTCCCACACAATATACCACAGGTAATGTCTGAGCGTGTTGGAGCTTGTCAACAGAGATCATGTTACATCCTTTTACAACTCTAGTGGTTTCATTTGCCTGAAATATGCTGGATTGTTTTTGCACGCTACCTACATGACATTGAATTCATAATTATGTTCCAGCCAGTCATCCAGAACTACTGTTCTGTGAGAAGAAACCCTGTTTATTGCACAACAAAGAGAAGTTAGAATCAGTCACACGCTGTTGCTACAGTAACCTGCTCCTAGTCCGTATGCTGAGTCCCTGTAGGACTAAAGTGACTTCATTTACTTTTTTATCTGTCCTGCTTGGTGGAATTCCTCACAACTAGGAATTTCACATCTGGTGAGGAACTACACATCTGGAGGGACTAAGCCTGTACCTCTTTAGACTTTGTTGAAAGTACTGTATGGAAATGCTGCTTTTCCCAGGTCTCCCTAAAAAATACATTCTCATCTAACAGCACTTCCTGTTTAAGTAAGGGATACATTTAAATAATGGTACAACTGCTGGCTCACAGTTGTATTACTGTATTAGAGTTGCAACCACAGACTGTGGAGCTGTGATGTTGCAACGTGTTCCATAGAGAAATTGCCCTCTATTCTGTGGTCAGCAGATCAACTCAGCTTGGAGCATTTGAATTTGAATGTCTCAGCTACAGTTTATCCAGCTCCATCCTACCTTGATCAACTGGTTTTAACTCCACCCAACCGTGAGAGACCGTTGATATGACAATTACTCTTGACCTTTAACCTAACACAATGAAGGGATATTTTAGCTTAATCCCTTGATATAAATAAATTATTTCTTGAAGGTGACTCTGGTCCAAATGAGATTTTCAGTATTCAATGTACAATGTAATGACCGTCATATTACATAGTTTGTAAACTACTATTATGATCTCTTGCAGATGCATGTGTTGTGCTGTAATAGTCAGGTTTTTTCACACCATGAGGCGATCTTCTGCCATTGAAAATAATGGAGGGTTGTTATAGATCTCACAGGGCCACAGAACAAGGTGCATGACTGCCCTCTTAGAAAGAGTTCTATTTACAGGGACCTTCTCTACAGAATGAAGGGCTCTAAAAGAGTTCTTTGTTGGATGAAAAGGTTCTGGAACCATAAAGGGTTCTACAGGGTTAAGCCGAGGAACCTTTTTTTAAAGGTTCTAAATAAGTGTACTCAGAGACATGCTTTCCAACCCTTTCACTAAAGTAGTTTTATCATGTGGCCATGCCAATAGAAACACTACCTTTGCATCAGGAATTTTAACAAGAATGTAGCCAGATGTACTGAGTATATCCTAATGTATGTCCTGAAGCATGTTTTCCTTGTGTTGAGCCATTTATGAGACATTGTGTAATGAATATGATGGGAGACAGAGAGCTGGTTTCAAGAGCAGGGCACAGCAGGTGTTTATTGGTAAAAGACCACAGGAGGAAGCAGGTAGCTGGGTCCAGGGGCAGGCAGAAGGTCACACAGGGACTCCAAAAAGGTCACAGTACAGGCAGGGAAAAGGCTAATAACGTAGTCTGGGAGATCAGTTTAGAGGTTGACAACAGGAAATCTGATAGGCAGAAAGGCATCGTTAGTGAGGATGGCCAAAAACTATGATACACGGGAGGACTAATATGGAAATAAACAGAGCTCCGACTAGAATGTGTATCAAAACAAACAATACCTCACAATGATGGGGTGCAATGAACTGAACTAAACAGTGTGTGTAAATGACCCACAGGTGTGTGATCAGGTGATCATAATTCTGGTGATTGGAATCTGGAAAGTGAGTTGCGTTCAGGGATCTATGTGTTTGAGAGTGTGAGCTGGAAGCAGACCTTACCCATTGCTATTGTGCATTATCATAAAAACCCACACAGAGGGCAATTTTTATTTATTTGATTTATTTCACCTTTATTTAACCAGGTAGGCAAGTTGAGAACAAGTTCTCATTTACAATTGCGACCTGGCCAAGATAAAGCAAAGCAGTTCGACAGATACAACGACACAGAGTTACACATGGAGTAAAACAAACATACAGTCAATAATACAGTATAAACAAGTCTATATACAATGTGAGCAAATTAGGTGAGAAGGAGGTAAAGGCAAAAAGGCCATGGTGGCAAAGTAAATACAATATAGCAAGTAAAACACTGGAATGGTAGTTTTGCAATGGAAGAATGTGCAAAGTAGAAATAAAAATAATGGGGTGCAAAGGAGCAAAATAAATAAATTAATTAAATACAGTTGGGAAAGAGGTAGTTGTTTGGGCTAAATTATAGGTGGGCTATGTACAGGTGCAGTAATCTGTAAGATGCTCTGACAGTTGGTGCTTAAAGCTAGTGAGGAGATAAGTGTTTCCAGTTTCAGAGATTTTTGTAGTTCGTTCCAGTCATTGGCAGCAGAGAACTGGAAGGAGAGGCGGCCAAAGAAAGAATTGGTTTTGGGGTGACTAGAGAGATATACCTGCTGGAGCGTGTAGACTATTAAACTTGTTTTGGTTTAGGTAATTACATCCTTTCTCTGTAATCGTTGCTTGTGTGATCAACTAGCAGTTTCTTATAGTTTTACATGGATTGGATTTTATTTTCTCTTTTTCAAACAGCAGTCATGAAGGTTGCATCTTTCAACATCCAGAAATTTGGGAAGCGTAAGCTATCAAACCCAAACACCCTTGCTACCCTTGTGAAGGTACAGTTACAGTTGAAGTCGGAAGTTTACATACACTTAGGTTGGGGTCATTAAAAGTCATTTTTCAACCACTCAACAAATGTCTTGTTAACAAACTATAGTTTTGGCAAGTCGGTTAGGACATCTACTCTGTGCATGACACAAGTAATTTTTCCAACAATTGTTTACAGACAGATTATTTCACTTATAATTCCATGTATCACAATTCCAGTGGGTCAGAAGTTTACATACACTAAGTTGACTATGCCTTTAAACAGCTTGGAAAATGTCAGAAAATGATGTCATTGCTTTAGAAGCTTCTGATTGGCTAATTGACATAATTTGAGTCAATTGGAGGTGTACCTGTGGATGTATTTCAAGGCCTTACCTTCAAACTCAGTGCCTCTTTGCTTGACATCATGGAAAAATCAAAAGAAATCAGTTAAGACCTCAGAAAGAAAATGTAGAACTCCACAAGTCTGGTTCATCCTTGGGAGCAATTTCCAAACACCTGAAGGTACCACAAACAATAGTATGCATGTATAACCACCATGGGACCACGCAGCCATCATACCGCTCAGGAAGGAGACGCGTTCTGTCTCCTAGAGATGAACGTACTTTGGTGCAAAAAGTGTAAATCAATCCCAGAACAACAGCAAATGACCTTGTGAAGATGCTGGAGGAAACAGGTACAAAAGTATATATATCCACAGTAAAACGAGTCCTATATTGACATAGCCTGAAAGGTCACTCAGCAAGAAAGAAGCCACTGCTCCAAAGCTGCCATAAAAAAGGCTAAATTGCTTAAGGACAACAAAGCCCTGACCTCAATCCTATAGCAAATTTGTGGGCAGAACTGAGAAAGCGTGTGCGAGCAAGGAGGCCTACAAACCTGACTCAGTTACACCAGCTCCGTCAGGAGAAATGGAACAAAATTCACCCAACTTATTGTGGGAATCCTGTGGAAGGCTCCCCAAAACAATTGACGCAAGTTAAACAATGTAAAGGCAATGCTACCAAATACTAATTGTGTGTATGTAAACTTCTGGACCCGCTGGGAATGTGATGAAAAAAATAAAAGCTGAAATAAATCATTCTCTCAACTACTATTCTGACATTTCACATTCTTAAAATAAAGTGGTGATCCAAACTGACCTTAGACAGGGAATTTTACTCTGATTAAATGTCAGGAATTGTGAAAAACAGAGTTAAATGTATTTGGCTAAGGTGTATGTAAACTTCCAACTTCAACTGTATATGATTGTATTTGTGATCAGATAAACATTTGTCAAACTATCCTAAAACAAGGATGTTATCCTACATATAAACAGATAAACTAATTAACTTTTTCTCCTTTTCCTTCCTTTCGTCCTATCAGATTGTGTCTCGCTATGACATCATAGTGATTCTGGAGGTGGTGGATAAGAGAGAAACTTCAGTGAAAAAGTTCCTGGAGGAATTAAATATGTAAGTTAAGTGATTTCCCTCATGTGACGCTATAAAATATACAACTGGGGAAACTCCTGGCCCTACATGATAAGTATCACTCATTACAGGTGTGTCATTACAGGGCCAATAAGAAGCAACACTACACTCTGCAAATCAGCTCTCGTCTGGGAAGAGACAGATACAAGGAGCAGTTTATGTTTCTGTACAGGTACAATTCAAACCCACCGTCAACTTTACCCTCATAAACCTCTATTTGATGCTGTTCATTTTTTCACATTGGGATCTGATAAAAACATTTGTTTAATGCAGGAATAATGCTGTTAAATGTGTTGCACTGTTTGTTCTGAAAGGGATGACTTGGTGGACTTGGTTGGTTCCTGGCAATATGACGACAACCAGGTTGGAGATGTGGACGCCTTCGCCAGGGAGCCTTACATTCTCCGCTTCAAATGTCTCAACACTGGTAAGGGGCACAGGAGTGCTAGAATTAAGCATGATCCAGCCATATGGCATTTAATTTAGCAAATAACATGAACGTGACAGACAGGCAGCTGGATATTGCAGCAGAGAATGACAGCCCAATAATAAACAGCTGTAATATATACTTCTCATCTCTTCCTGTGTTTCTCAGTGCTGGAGGACTTGGTACTGATCCCAGTGCACACCAAGCCTGACGATTCAGTGAAGGAGCTGGATGAGCTTTATGATGTCTTCCTGGAAGTGACAAAGAAATGGAAGACTGATGTAAGTTCTGAAATAAGCCATTGACAGAGCTTAACACCTCCCTTGGGTTTAGAAAGTGCACTTGTCACCAAAGACTACATATGAGCCTTTGACAAGTAAAATACAAAACCAGCCACATGGTGATTTCAAGATAACTAAAAACAGTTTCCTTATTCTGGATGAAACGTAACTTTGTTGTTGAATGTTTCTCTCTGTACCAGAACGTTATGATCCTAGGTGACTTCAATGCAGACGGTTCCTACCTTTCTAAAAAGGCCATGAAAGCCATCCGTATCCGCAGTGACAAAAAGTTCCACTGGCTGATTGAAGATGATGTGGATACCACAGCAAACACAGGCAACGATAACACTTATGACAGGTGACGCACTGAGATTTGTGAAATTCATTATTGAATGCCTCATGTATGAAACAGATAATCAATCACCTATGGAGTTTATTTGACATTTCTTTGGTATTGTTTAAAGGTGGTTAAAATGTCATAAGAGCTGTCATAAGAACTATTATAAAACTAGTTTACTTGTGTGTAATATGGAATGACTGCTGACTTCCTTTTCTGATCAACATCTAGGATTGTGATCTATGGGGATGACATGCTTGACGCCGTCGTGCCAAACTCTGCCAAACCATTCAACTTCCAGATCGCTTACGGACTTTCTGAAGAAGATGTAAGTATGCAGGTTACAGACTAATTCCATCCTGGTAGATGGTTTGATTACAATATTATAAGTAGATGAAATGAACATGTTAGTAGCCTACATTGTGACAACCTGTCCTAGAAATACAGTACATGTCAAAGTTGAGCCGTCTGGCTCATGTCTCAAACTCTAACTACTCTGCTGTATTAGGCCCTGAAAGTGAGCGACCATTACCCTGTGGAGGTAGAGCTGAAAAGGAAAACACCAACAGAACAGAGTAAGCAGTATCATTGATCTTTATTCTGAATCTCCCAAACTTTCCTCTTCAAAGAATTTGTCAAAAAGGTGTAAAGACAAAAAAAATGAAACAGCATCATCTTTACAGACAAATCATTCCACACAGACATTCACATATCAATCCATACACAGATGCACATATCACCTGACACAGAAAAAAATATTGTAGATATAACAAAAGAAATCTGATTTTCAGGCTCTGCGACTGGGAAATAGAACCCTGTACATGGACAGGATGGAGGAAGTGAGTGAAGAGGTGATGGAGAAGAAGCCTTATCCAACCAGAGAAGCTGAATTTAGAGATACTGGTGCTGAAGATGCGGATGGTCAAGCTTAGGAACACTTACGTTGATCTGTGATTCAATCTTACCACAATACTAGTCATATTAATATTGTATATCATATTTGTATGTCTAGTATAGCTACTGATCTAATACTGATGTGTATCTTGACAGAATCTCAAATAAAGATGATGGAGTGAAAATCCTGCAGTAGTTTATTATATACAAGACCACATTGGAAATTAAAATTCAAAAGGTCATTTCACAGGGGCTGTGATTCAGCAACATATGAGTGCATGGTCTTCAAATGCCAAATCTCTTCTTTCTAGACTTCTCGATTGTTCCACCAGCTGAAAAAAGGGAAAAATCTAGACATTGATAAAACCATGCTAAATACTGTACCAGTCAAAAGTTTGGACACACCTACTCATTCCAGGGTTTTTATTTATTTTTACTATTTTCTACGTTGTAGAATAATAGTGAAGAAATCACAACTATCCAGTTTTCTGAGTAGTTTGCTGTCCAGTTTGCTGAGTAGTTTGCTGTCCAGTTTTCTGAGTAGTTTGCTGTCCAGTTTTCTGAGTAGTTTGCTGTCCAGTTTGCTGAGTAGTTTGCTGTCCAGTTTGCTGAGTAGTTTGCTGTCCAGTTTGCTGAGTAGTTTGCTGTCCAGTTTGCTGAGTAGTTTGCTGTCCAGTTTGCTGAGTAGTTTGCTGTCCAGTTTGCTGAGTAGTTTGCTGTCCAGTTTGCTGAGTAGTTTGCTGTCCAGTTTTCTGAGTAGTTTGCTGTCCAGTTTTCTGAGTAGTTTGCTGTCCAGTTTGCTGAGTAGTTTGCTGTCCAGTTTGCTGAGTAGTTTGCTGTCCAGTTTGCTGAGTAGTTTGCTGTCCAGTTTGCTGAGTAGTTTGCTGTCCAGTTTGCTGAGTAGTTTTGGAGGCTATTTTATAGATGACATCGGCAAAGTCAAGGATCGGTAGGATGGTTTTATGAAGGTATGTTTGGCAGCATGAGTGAAGGAAGCTTTGTTGCGAAATAGGAAGCCAATTCTAGATTCAATTTTGATTGGAGATGCTTGGAGATTGGAGATGCTTAATGTGAGTCTGGAAGGAGAGTTTACAGTCTAGCCAGACACCTAGGTATTTGTAGTTATCCACGTATTCTAAGTCAGAGCCGTCCAGAGTAATGATGCTGGATGGGCGGGCAGGTGCGGGCAATGATCAGTTGAATAGCATGCATTTAGTTTTATTTGGATTTAAGAGCAGTTGGAGGCCACGGAAGGAAAGTTGTATGGCATTGAAGCTCGTCTGGAGGTTAGTTAACACAGTGTCCAAAGAAGGGCCAGAAGTATACAGAATGGTGTCGTCTGCGTAGAGGTTGATTAGAGAATCACCAGCAGCAAGCGCAACATCATTAATGTATACAGAGAATTGAACCCTGTGGCACCCCCATAGAGACTGCCAGATGTCCGGACAACAGGCCCTCTGATTTGACACACTGAGCTCTATCAGAGAAGTAGTTAGAACCAGGCGAGGCAATCATTTGAGAAACCAAGGCTGTTGAGTCTGCCAATAAGAATGTTGTGATTGACAGAGTCGAAAGCCTTGGCCAGGTCGATGAATACAGCTGCACAGTAAAGTCTCTTATTGATGGCGGTTATGATATTGTTAAGGACCTTGAGCGTAGCTGAGGTGCACCCATGACCAGCTCTGAAACCAGATTGTATAGCGGAGAAGGTACGATGATTCAAAATGGTCAGTAATATGTTTGTTAACTTGTCTTTTGAAGACCTTAGAATGACAGGGTAGGATAGATATAGGTCTGTAGCAGTTTGGGTCTAGAGTGTCTCCCCCTTTGAAGAGGGGGATGACCGCGGCAGCTTTCCAATCTTTAGGAATCTCAGACGATACGAAAGAGAGGATGAACAGGCTAGTAATAGGGGTTGCAACAATTTAGGCAGATAATTTTAGAAAGAGAGGGTCCAGATTGTCTAGCCCGGCTGATTTGTAGGGGTCCAGATTTTGCAGCTCTTTCAGAACATCAGCTATCTGTATATGGGTGAAGGAGAAATGGTGGGGCTTTGGCGGGTTGCTGTGGGAGGGTGCCGGGTGCTGACTGCAAGGGTAGCCAGGTGGAAAGCATGGCCAGCCGTAGAGAAATAATTATTACAATTGTCAATTATAGTGTATTTGTCAGTTGTAACAGTGTTTCCTAGCCTCAGAGCAGTGGGTAGCTGGGAGGAGGTGCTCTTATTCTCCATGGACTTTACAGTGTTTCCTAGCCCCAGAGCAGTGGGCAGCTGGGATGAGGTGCTCTTATACTCCATGGACTTTAGTGTCCAATAACTTTTTTGAGTTTGTACTGCAGGATACAAATTTCTGTTTAAAAAAAGCTAGCCTTAGCTTTCCTTACTGCCTGTGTATATTGGTTCCTAACTTCCCTGAAAAGTTGCATATCACGGGGGCTATTCGATGCTAATGCAGAATGCCACAGGATGTTTTTGTGCTGGTCAAGGTTAGACAGGTCTGGAGTGAATCAAGGACTATATCTATTCCTGGTTCTACATTTTTTGAATGGGGCATGCCTATTTAAGATGGTGAGGAAGCCACTTTTAAAGAATAACCAGGCATCATCTACTGATTGGATGAGGTCAATGTCATTCCAGGATACTCCAGGCCAGGTCAATTAGAAAGGACTGCTCGCAGAAGTGTTTCAGGGAGCGTTTGACAGTGATGAGGGTGGTTGTTTGCTCGCAGACCCATTACGGATGCAGGCAATGAGGCAGTGATCGCTGAGATCTTGGTTGAAAAACAGCAGAGGTGTATTTGGAGGGTGAGTTAGTTAGGATGATATCTATGAGGATGCCCGTGTTTACAGATTTGGGGTTATATCTGGTAGGTTCATTGATAAGTTGTGTGAGATTGAGAGCATCAATCTTAGATTGTAGGATGGCCGGGGTGTTAAGCATGTCCCAGTTTAGGGTCACCTAGCAGCACGAGCTCAGAAGATAGATGGGGGCAATCAAATCACATATGGTGTCCAGGCACAGCTGGGGGCAGAGGGGGTCTATAGCAAAGCTGTAACGGTGAGAGACTTGTTTCTGAAAGGTTAATTTAGAAGAAGAAGCTCAAATTGTTTGGGTACAGACCTGGATAGTAAGACATAACTCTGCAGGTTATCTTTGCAGTAGATTGTAACACCGCCCCTTTGGTAGTTCTATCTTGTCGGAAAATGTTATAGTTAAGAATGGAATTTTCAAGGTTTTGGTGGTCTTCCTAAGCCAGGATTCAGATATGGCTAGGACATCTGATTGGTGGAGTGTGCTAGGGCAGTGAATAAAACAAACTTAGGGAGGAGGCTTCTAATGTTAACATGCATGAAACCAAGGCTTTTATGGTTGCAGAAGTCAACAAATGAGAGAACCTGGGGATGGGAGTGGAGGTAGACACTGCAGGGCCTGGATTAACCTCACATCACCAGAGGAACAGAGGAGGAGTAGGATAAGGGTACGGCTAAAGGCTAACAGAACTGGACGCCTAGTACGTTCAGAACAGAGAGTAAAAGGAGCAGATTTCTGAGCACGGTAGAATATATTCAAGGCATAATTCAAGGCATAATGTACAGACAAAGGTATAGTAGGATGTGAATACAGTGAGGTAAAACCTGTATATAGTCATAATGAAAGAGATATTGTCTCTAGAAATAGCATTTAAACCAGGTGATGTCACTGCGGTGGGAGGTGGAACTAAATTGTTAGCCGAGGCGTGTCGAGCAGTGCTAGAGGCTCTACAGTAAAATAAAACAACAGTTACAAACCAGAACAGCAATCGACATGGCATGGTGACGTTAGGGGGAAAGGCATGCGTAGCCGGGTGATTATACACGCCCAGTGCGTCGCTTCAGGCAGCTAGCTGCACGGGGCTAGCAGGCTAACAGAAAGGCCTTCGAGAGATGACGCCACGGAGGGAAGTCATACAGCTACAGACCAAGTTGAGTCACGAGTCATAGACGCTCAAATCAAGTTGAGTGTCAAGTGTTTTTTATTTTTGCCAAGTCATGTCTCAAGTACAACAATTTGTGACTAAAGTAGTACTCCAGTCCAAGTAATGTGACTCGAGTCCACATCTTTGTTATTTGCCAAATCAAATTGCATTTGGATGGATCTTAATTATAGCTCTCCGGTTTCCCCCTTACCAGTGTTGAGACATTTTAAAGCAGAGAATGCAAGGCTTCCTGGCGAAAAGAAACCCCCTGTTAGTCTAGGTTTAATATAATTCATATGAACAAGTACAAGGCTGCTGCTGTTTGACAGTTTTCATTCTCCCTAGGGGCATGCATTTTTTTCCAGAATTTCTTTAAAACAATGGGACCTGTTTTGAAAATATCTATACAGCTAAGTGGAAGGTAGCCTAGTGATTGTGAGTGTTGGGCCAGTAACCGTAAGGAAAGCAGGCTTTCATCAAGGATCTCTCTGTACGATCTCTCTGTACTGTTCTCCGTTCATCTTTTCTTCAATCTTGACTAATCTCCCAGTCCCTGCCACTGAAAATCATCCCCACAGCATGATGCTGCCACCACCATGCTTCACCGTGGGGATGGTGCCAGGTTTCTGCCAGACGTGATACTTGGCATTCAGGACAGAGTTATTAGTTCATCCGACCAGAGAATCTTTTTTCTCATGGTCTGAGGGTTCTTTAGGTGCCTTTTGGCAAACTCCAAGCGGGCTGTCATGTGCCTTTTACTGAGGAGTGGCTTCCATCTGGCCACTCTACCATAAAGGTCTGATTGGTGGAGTGCTGCAGAGATTGGTTGTCCTTCTGGAAGGTTCTCCCATCTTCACAGAGGAACTCTAGAGCTCTATCAGAGTGACCATCGGGTTCTTGGTCACCTCCCTAACCAAGGCCCATCTCCACCGATTGCCCAGTTTGCCAGCTCTTGGAAAGGTCTTAGTGGTTCCAAACTTATTTTCCATTTAAGAATGATGGAGGCCACTGTGTTCTGGAGACCTTAAATGCTGCAGAATTTTTTGGTATCCTTCTCCAGATCTGTGCCACTAAACAATCCTGTATTGTTTATCCTTCAACCTAATGGCTTGGTTTCTGACATGTACTATCAAACGTGGGACCTTATATAGACAGGTGTGTGCCTTTTCAAATCATGTCCAATCAATTGAATTTACCACAGGTGGACAATCAAGTTGTAGAAACATCAAGGGTGATCAACGCAAACCAGGATGCACCTGAGCTCAATTTAAGTCTCATAAATGGTCTGAATACTTATGTAAGGTGTTTATTTGTAACACACTTGCAAAAAAAAGTCTAACAATCAGTTTGATTCATCATTATGGGTTAGAGGCAAAACATGATCCATTTTAGGATAAGGTTAACGTAACAAAATGTGGGGAACAAATCAAGGGCTCTGAATACTTTCCAAATGCACTAGATGAAATGAACATGCAGTAGCCACATTGACAACCCGTCTATAGAAATACAGTACATGTCAAGTTGAGCCGTCTGGCTCATGTCTCAACCTCTAACTACTCTGCTGTATTAGGTCCCTGAAGGTGAGAGCGACCATTACCCTGTGGAGGTAGAGCTAAAAAGGAAAACACCAACAGAACAGAGCAAGCAGCATCATTGATGTTTATTCTGAATCTCCCAAACTTTCCTCTTAAAGAAAATTGTCAAAACGGGGTATTAAACACAGAACAAAAACAGCAACATCTTTTACAAATATCACCCACACATACACAAAACTACGAGAAAATGCAGAAGTATGACTCATTTTCAGGCTCTGCGACTGGGAAATAGGAACCCTGTACATGGACAGGACGGAGGAAGTGAGTGAAGAGGTGATGGAGAAGACCTTCTTATCCAACTGAGAAGCTGAATTTAGAGAAACTGGTGCTGAAGATGCAGATGGTCAACCTTGGGAAAAGTTACATTGAACTTACCACAATACTAGTCATATTAGTACTGTATGCGTGTTTAGTGTAGCTAATGATCTAATACTGATGTGTTTCTTGACAGAATCTCAATATAGATTGAGTGAAAATACTGCAGTATTTATAGTTTATTTCAGAACTTTCTTGACAAGAACACATTGGAAATTATTCAACAGGGTCATTACATGTTTTTCCTCTTTCTACAATGGACCCAAATGGAAACAAACAATGGGGGGTTAGCAGGAGTTGATTTTGACAGGGCTGCGATTCAGATAACTTCAAAAAATGAGCACATGGTCTTCAAATGTATAATCACTTCTTTCCAGACTTCTTGATTCCTCCACCCAGCTGAAACAAAAGGAAAATCAAGAATGAGAAAACCATGCAAACCATGCAAAATATGCTCAACTTTTCTAGAAAACTTAAGTAGACAGAGGACTACTAAAACAGCTGTGGCAAGCAGAGTACATTGAATGACAGGGCAAGAAAATCCAGAAAGCTAAACACTGCCACCTAGTGACATCAGAATCACTAGAGCTATTCTCCTCAGCTCAGCGTTGGTTTAATCTGTTTTGTAATCTTACCAGATAAGAAGTGGTGACCCAGTACTCTTACATAGTGTGTGGCGATTTGCAGCTACAAATATAAGGCAGGATCAGATGATCATCTCAAGTGTATGTGAGGAATCGGGGTCTGTAGGTTGCATTCAAATTGGGTGATGGGGATCTGCCATCACCTTTTCCAGAGTTGCATTAACTGTCAAGGTAGAGATCAAAAGAAAAACATTTGTAGTCCAGTCAGTTTCAGATAAATAACTATTTCAACTCAGTATTGAAAATATGGGGTTGCCTATTCAGTGTTTCTGCAGTCTTTAAATACATCAGAAACTTTAGTTGTTCAGTATAATCTCTGGCCCAGGGGCGAAGACATCATCTCTGGTTGACGCCAAAATAGAGTGATCAGATTACCAGGCGGGGAGGTATTTACTAAAGCTATCTTCAGTTTCTTAAGCCATTTAAGAAGGCGATCGTCGTTTTCCACCTCATTCGAATAGTTGTTCCAGATAAAAGTATCTAAGTCTTTTTGAAAAGTGAGACAATGACTTCAAATCATCTTATCTATTGATCAGAACATTTGCGTTTAAAGATCTGCCTTTCTTCTGAGATAAGAACCATATCCATCAAGTCGGAAGAATATACGATCAATGTTTCTCGTGGATCAGTGATGTCAGTCTTCTGCACCATTAAGTGATGTCCAAAGACCTTAGAAGAGTAGAAGGCTTCCACCTGGCCCTCACTTCGTCGTTTTTGGAGTTCTATTCACACTTTTTGCAACTAACTATCAGGGCCCAACTTTGTGTTTTTATTGAACAATTAAAGTGATTAAGTAAACTCTGGTGCTCATCAGTATGGCTTGACACTCAATCAGTTACCATCTAAGTCACTCCTCCTGGTTTAAAGTTAAGGCTTATATAGCCCTAGGTCATTATTAATGACTTAAGTGAAACCAGTATGGGCAATAAAGGCAGCTGGGTAATATTGATTCAGTACTGAATCATACCAACAAATTCGAACGTATGGTTTCAACGTCTCAAAGGCGACAGCGTCATTATTGTTTCAGTATACAAATCAATGGTGAAGCGCATCGATTGGCAAAGTTCTTACGGATCTGCTTCTCATAAGTGTTACAGTCTCATTTCGTCAAAGTCTCTCAAGACAGTATTCTGGGTTTTATGCACCCAGCTCAATGTAAACAGTTCAAGTACTAATGGAAAAAAAGTTAAGGAAGGAGGGAAGGATCTTGATGAAGAAGTGTACTAAACTCTTCAACGATCTGTATCACACCCAAAAATAAACTTCTTCTTCTTTGCCCTGGTTTATTGGCGAGCATTAACGCAGTAAAGGACAATTATTATCATTCCCATCACAAGCCTGGGACAGGACGTTCCAGCAGGAAGAAGATCGGTATAAAGTAAATCGAAATGTGTCCTGATGTGAAAAACAATTAACAGGTATCGTCAAGGTTTAGACATAATTATTCATTCAGGGTTGTTCTTTTTTTTTACTATTTTTTACTTTTATAATAATAGTGAAGACATAAAACGATGAAATAGCACATATGGAATGTAGTAACCAAAAGTGTTAAACAAATCTATATATCTTTATATTGAGATTCTTAAAAGTAGCCACCATTTGCCTTGATGACAGCTTTTCAAACTCTTTGCATTCTCAGCCTTTTGAAATGCATTTCAATTAACAGGTGTGCCTTGTTAAAAGTACATTCATGGAATTATTTCCTTCTAAATATTAAGTTATGTTGTGACAAGGTAAGGGTGGTGAAATACAAAGTCCATATTATGGCAAGAACAGCACAAATAAGCAAAGAGAAATGACTGATCCATCATTACTTTAAACATGAAGGTCAGTTAGATCAGTCAGAACTTTGAAAGTTTGTTCAAGTGCAGTTGCAAAAACCATCAAGCACTATGATGAAACTGGTTCTCATGAGGAACGCCACAGGAAAGGAAGACCACAGCTACCTCTGCTGCTGAGGATAATTCATTAGAGTTAACTGCACCTCAGAATTTCCAGTCCAAATAAATAAAGTAACAGACACACCTCCAACATCAACTGTTCAGAGGAGACTGAGTGAATCAGGCCTTCATGGTCGAATTGCTGCAAAGAAACCACTTCTAAAGGACACCAATAATAAGAAGAACTTGCTTGGGCCAAGAAACACGAGCAATGGACGTTAGACCGGTGGAAATCTGTCCTTTGGTCTGGTGAGTCCAAATTTGAGATTTTGGGGTTCAAGATGGAGAATAGGTGAACAGATGATCTCTGCATGTGTGGAGGAGAGGTGCAGGTGGGGAGGGTGCTTTGCTGGTGACACTGTCTGTGATTTATTTATAATTCAAAGCACAATTAACCAGCATGGCTACCACAGCATTCTGCAGCGACCATCCCATCTGGTTTACACTTAGTGGGACTATCATTTGTTGTTCAACAGGACACGACCCAACACAGCTCCAGGTTGTGTAATGGCTATTTGACCAAGAAGGAGAGTGATGGAGTGGCTGCTTTGAGATGAGTGCCTTGCAATCTTCGACCTCATTTGATGGTTGAGTGATTGGGATCAAGTGAAGGGAAAAGCTGACCAAGCATCTCAGCATATTGAGATTGTTGGAAATTGCATTCGTTTTCAGGTATTCTGGTTTGAGGAAAAATTCTAGTTTGCTAAATGTAATCCGTAAATTGTTGCTGTTTGAGATCTTGTCAGTAATATAAAATATATTGATTTATTTCTGAATTTTTTGGTTTACTCTGTATAGGTTTGGGTATCTTAATTTTTGTTTATTAGTTTTGATAGTTGTCTTGTATAATTCATAGTTTGGTTGATGTTTCTTACTGTATTGAGCTAAATGTTTGAAAATAAAGAAAAGTCTTGAATGATTATGGTAGTTTATGAAATTGTTACTTGTTTTGTAGCATTTGTATTTATATGTATATTTTTATATATATATATATATAATATGTATATATATATATTATATATATATATATATATATATATATATCTACTGAAAAAATATGTGCCAACATTTAGCAATTTCAAAGCTTTTACTGAGTTACAGTTCATAGAAGGAAATCATTCAATTTAAATTCATTCATTAGGCCTAATCTATTGATTTCACCTGACTGTCACCTACTTCTCCGGTCACCAAATAAGTGAGAATGTTTGTATGGATGTTTGTATGGGGTCAATGTGTCAAATTTGTTTAAAAAAAATGTAATTGCTAATTTGCTACCTAAGGCTTATTTGATTTTATAGAAGTTTCATGATAGTTAGTTAGGTTGTTATAATTGCACTGATATAAGTGGAGTCACATGGCATTTCAGAAAAAATTAGTTTGCATTCATCGGTTAATCTTCGTCAAGTCGCTCAGCTATCTCAGAGTTCTGATGTGGAGCGATTTATTCAATGCGTTAAACATCTAAACGTAGTGAGCACTTGCCAAGTTCAGATCGTAAGCGCGAGTGTCAGATGCAAACTGATCAACAAAAATGTAAATTCAATTGTGCCAGCACGGTGCTTTGGGTTCTACCACAAGAAAAATGGTTCTTGCGGTAGCCTCAAGCGCGAACTCTTGTGAAGTGTAAATCAGTCAATGAGTTCATCTCATGGGAGGATCTGGGAATGAAAACATCTGGAAGATTACAGCATAGGTGCACCAAGACTGTGTGGCAGTCTGAGTGGATTGCCATCAACTCAAAACTCAACAGCAGAAGCGGCTGCGGTGTACCTCTGAACACTCTTAGGAAGGCGGAAGTATCATGGTCCCACCCAGCAGCAAGTATCTCGTTTGTTCATTCCCAGCTTTGCTCTAGCCTCTGCAGTGGGATTACGTTGTAACTCTTGTGTTTATCAGTTATGGCTAATATGGGATCAGATGAATCTTTGTGTTGCTCCAGTTCTTCAGCCCAGATCATTAAAACCGAGATGTAGACTATAAATGGTACGGGCCTTTCTTCTACCGAAAAGCCGTCGCGCCTGACTGAACTCGCTAATCTGCAATGAATCTCGTCTTTGCATTTCAGGTTAGCAAAGGTTGATAACGAAGATCATCTCTTCTTTTTGGGTCTGGTTTGTGTATGACCACTATGCGCGTCATCATGAATCTTGTATTTTCATGAAACGTAAAGAATTCACGGTTTTTCAAACTTTAGCATCATAAAATCAGCTCATTTTAAGTTCGCGTTGGTTCTCGAGGTTGCAGGGGCAAAATCTGTCCAGGAAGAAAAAGAATCAGGTGATTGCTAAAAGTAAAATCGTATCGTAAGCCACTGCCATATAGCTCGTCATACGGTGATAATAATAATAGCATGAATTCATGAAAAGGTGAAGTCCTAGCTATATCTATCTCGTTGGCCTGTTGTTCGCATGTTTATTTACTCTCTCATTGGCTAGAATGGTCCACCTGATCTGGTCTCTTCCCCATGTAACCCCATCAGAGAGGAAGGGCCCAACTCGATGGGAAATCTGTCTCCTCCAGCAGGTGGCTATTTTCGTTTGTTTCGCTCACCAAGCATGGTTTTTCAAACGGAGGTCAATGAGAGAGTGACGAATTTGGTCAACCAAAATGAATGGATTATTGCTATGTGAGGTTTATTTGATCGAATATAAGTTAATGCTGTAATTATTTATGACTGTGCTGATATCATTAGGACACGTAACATTCAGAAGCTTTGAGAAAACAACACTTTATATTGGAGTTGTCTCGAGATTGCAATGCATACTCATAAATAGGGCTCCCGAGTGGCATGGCAGTCTAAAGCACTGCATCTCTCAGTGCAAGAAACTCACCACAGACACCCTGGTTCGATACAAAGCTGTATTACAACCTGGGCGTGTTGATTCAGTTTGGCTTACTCATTCAAATGCGTCCGTCTCAGGTTTGGCTAAGTGGTGATAGTCATCGTGAGTTGAGGTGTTCTTAACTGACTTACCTGTGGTTAAGAGTGTGCCACGAGCACTGAGTATCAGCGCATATCGAGATATTCAAGAATATAATAAAATGGGGTTCGCCACTAATCCAAAGAAAGAATAGGCAGGAGCTAGATGAACGTTTTGTGGACAACGAATAACACTGTTAGGGCAGAGACGTGTATCTTATCTGATTAACCATAATCGTTGCCCGTATTTGAGAACGCGTATTTTCTTTATCCGGAAAACCCGATCACTTGACTATCTTGGCAATATATTAGACAATCGTTGTTTCTAATCGCGCTGTTAGGACCTTACTTCCCTCTAAACCGGATGCAGAATGTTTGTGATGTGCCTGATCATAAACATTTTATGATAAAATTACTCTCACGTTTTGTAGCGGATAATTTGCTAATTTACTTGAAGACAACCGGTACGTGATTATTCTTATTATGTACAAAAAAAAAATAAAAATAAATCAGAGAGCAGTAGCCAGGATGAAAACATGATGTATTTAGCCCTGGGTTACCTAAAGCAAGTTTGAAAACTCAGCTGCTAGCTAGGTAGCTACGCTGGCTAAGGCCGCTATCTATGGTAATTCATTGGGCGTCTAAACCACTGCATCATGGATGACATCCAAAATGGCCATAGATTTTAATGAATCCATTATCACCAGCGTTGTAGAGGTCAACAGAACTGTTGCAGTTACTTTAAACTAAGAATGTATATCATGTGATGAATAGCCAACATATTTGAAGCAGAGATGATAGAAGTTTATTCAGAGAAATTTAAATACAGCTACTTTCAGGCTGTGGCGCACTGAAATTCCACACTCTTCTCACTGAACGCGTGGTGTTTATGTTCTATCTGTATTCCCTCCAGCGGGCGGACAGATGATCACTCATGGACAACTGATCTCTTGCTGACAATAAGCTAAAGCATGTCTTTATTCAGCTGATGCATTCATTTTCCTGGAAAAATTTCTTCACCGTCTTGGTTCTTTTTTCTTACGTAGTGATCCTGATTGGTATGGCAAACTTTCAACATTTGAAAGTTGTTGTACAAATAAGCAGT
>NW_026288352.1:5000-22500 GCF_023373465.1 Oncorhynchus keta
GAGATAGTTAACAGGGGAAGCTAGAGAGGAACACCAGGGAGACTCTCTCTCTGATTGAGGGTTTCTGCCTCACTGGGGAGAGAGAGAGAAGATGGGACAGGGAGAGAGAGAGAGAGACATATAGGGAGTGAGAGAGGAGACATACGAGGGGAGAGAGAGAAGAGACAGGGGAGAGAGAGAGGAGACATATAGGGGGAGATAAGAGACAGACATATAGAGGGAGTGAGAGACAGAGATACGAGGGGAGAGAGAGAGAGGGATAGAGGAGAAGAGGAGAGAGAAGACAGACATACACGAGGGGAGATAGAACAGACATACGAGGGAGAGAGATAAAGGAGACATACAGGAGAGAGAGAGAGAGACAGACATACAGGGAGAAGAGAAGAGACAGGGGAGGGTGAGAGGAGAAACAGACATAGAGGAGGAGAGAGGGAGAAGAGAAACAGACATAGACGAGGAGAGAGATAAACAGACATACGAGGGAGGAAGATAGAAACAGACATACAGGGCAGAGAAGGAGATAAACAGACATACAGAGGAGAGAGAGGGAGATAAACAGACATACAGGAGGAGAGAGATAAACAGACATACAGGAGGAGAGAGGAAACAGACATACGATGGGGAGAGAGGATAAACAGACATACAGAGGAGACGAGGGGAGAGAGAGATACAGGGAGAGAGAGATAAACAGACAGGGAGAGAGAGAGATGGGGAGAAACAGAGGAGAAGGGGAGAGAGATAAACAGACATAGGGGGGAGAGAGAGAAGATACGAGGAGAGAGAGAGAGAAGATGGGGATACAGAGAGGAGAGAGGGGAGATAGACAGAAGATGGGGAGAGAGAGAGACATACAGGGGGAGAGAGAAGGAGACATAGGGAGGAGGAGGATAGGAGAGGGTAGTTAACAGGTGGTCGCTATAAATAGACAACACCATGGGAAATCACTCTCTCTCCTGATTGAGGGTTTCTGCCTCACTGGCTGAACACATTAGCTTGACTGATGGGTACAGGGAGAGAGAGACAGACATATAGGGGAGAGAGAGAACAGACATATAGGGAGAGAGAGAGACAGACATATAGGGGAGAGTGAGATAGACAGACATAGGGGAGAGAGAGACAGACATATAGGGGAGAGTGAGAGACAGACATACAGGGGAGAGAGAGATAAAGAGACATATAGGGAGAGAGAGACAGACATACAGGGGAGGGAGAGAGACAGACATATAGGGAGAGAGAGAGACAGACATATAGGGGAGAGAGATAAACAGACATATAGGGGGAGAGAGAGAGACATATAGGGGAAAGAGACAGACATACAGGGAGAGAGAGATAAACAGACATATAGGGAGGAGAGAGAGACAGACATATAGGGGAGAGAGAGAGAGACAGACATATAGGGGAGAGAGAGACAGACATATAGGGGAGAGAGAGAGAGACAGACATACAGGGAGAGAGAGAGAGACAGACATATAGGGGAGAGAGAGAGACAGACATATAGGGGAGAGAAAGAGACAGACATATAGGGGAGAGAGAGAGAGAGACATATAGGGAGAGAGAGATAAACAGACATATAGGGGAGAGAGAGACAGACATATAGGGGAGAGATAAACAGACATATAGGGGGAGAGAGAGAGACAGACATATAGGGGGGGAGAGAGAGACAGACATATAGGGGAGAGAGAGAGACAGACATATAGGGGAGAGAGAGAGACAGACATATAGGGAGAGATAGAGACAGACATATAGGGGAGAGAGAGACAGACATACAGGGGGAGAGAGAGAGAGAGAGATAAGAGAGACATACAGGGAGAGAGAGAAACAGACATATAGGGGAGAGAGAGAGAGAGATAAACAGACATATAGGGGGAGAGAGAGATAAACAGACATACAGGGAGAGAGAGAGATAAACAGACATACAGGGGAGAGAGAGAGACAGACATACAGGGGAGAGAGAGAGAGACAGACATATAGGGAGAGAGAGAGACAGACATACAGGGGAGAGAGAGAGAGACATATAGGGGAGAGAGAGAGACAGACATATAGGGAGAGAGAGAGACAGACATACAGGGAGAGAGAGATAAACAGACATATAGGGGAGAGAGAGAGAGACATATAGGGGAGAGAGAGACAGACATATAGGGAGAGAGAGAGACAGACATATAGGGGAGAGAGAGAGACAGACATAGGGAGAGAGAGAGACAGACATATAGGGGAGAGAGAGACAGACATATAGGGGAGAGAGAGAGACAGACATATAGGGGAGAGAGAGACAGACATATAGGGGAGAGAGAGAGACAGACATATAGGGAGAGAGAGAGACAGACATATAGGGGAGAGAGAGACAGACATATAGGGAGAGAGAGAGACAGACATATAGGGGAGAGAGAGACAGACATACAGGGGACAGAGAGAGACAGACATATAAGGGGAGAGACAGAACATATAGGAGAGAGAGAGACAGACATATAGGGAGAGAGAGACAGACATATAGGGAGAGAGAGAGACAGACATACAGGGAGAGAGAGACATACAGACACAGACATACAGGGAGAGAGAGAGACAGACATACAGGGAGAGAGAGAGACAGACATACAGGGGGAGAGTGAGACAGACATATAGGGAGAGAGAGACAGACATATAGGGGAGAGAGAGAGACAGACATACAGGGAGAGAGAGAGACATACATATAGGGAGAGAGAGAGACAGACATATAGGGAGAGAGAGAGACATACAGGGGAGAGAGAGACAGACATACAGGGAGAGAGAGAGACAGACATATAGGGGAGAGAGAGAGACAGACATATAGGGAGAGAGAGAGACAGACATATAGGGAGAGAGAGAGAGAGACAGACATACAGGGAGAGAGAGAGACAGACATATAGGGGGGAGAGAGAGACAGACATACAGGAGAGAGAGACAGACATATAGGGGGAGAGAGAGACAGACATACAGGGAGAGAGAGAGACAGACATACAGGGAGAGAGAGAGACAGACATATAGGGATAGAGAGACAGACAGAGAGATATACATACAGGGAGAGAGAGAGACAGACATATAGGGAGAGATATATAGACACAGGAACTCATATATAGTTAGAGAGAGACAGACATACAGGGGAGTAGAGACAGACATATAGGGGAGAGAGAGAGACAGACATATAGGGAGAGAATCACAGACATATAGGGGAGAGAGAGAGACAGACATACAGGGAGAGAGAGAGACAGACATATAGGGGAGAGAGAGAGAAGACAGACATATAGGGGAGAGAGAGAGACAGACATATAGGGAGAGAGAGACAGACATATAGGGGAAGAGAGAGAGAGACAGACATATAGGGGGGAGAGAGAGAGACAGACATATAGGGAGAAGAGAGACAGACATACAGGGAGAGAGAGAGACAGACATATAGGGGGAGAGACCAGACAGACATACAGGGGAGAGAGAGACAGACATACAGGGAGAGTGAGAGAGACAGACATATAGGGAGAGAGAGAGAGAGAGAGGAGAGAGAGAGACATACAGGGAGAGAGAGAGACAGACATACAGGGAGAGAGAGAGACAGACATATAGGGGAGAGAGAGACAGACATATAGGGAGAGAGAGAGACAGACATATAGGGAGAGAGAGAGACAGACATATAGGGGAGAGAGAGAGACAGACATACAGGGGAGAGAGAGACAGACATATAGGGAGAGTGACAGACATACAGGGAGAGAGAGACAGACATATAGCTAGAGTGAGAGACATACAGGGGAGAGAGAGAGACAGACATATAGGGAAGTCAGATTCAATGGAGACATACAGGGAGAGAGAGACAGACATACAGGGAGAGAGAGAGACAGACATATAGGGGAGAGAGAGAGACAGACATACAGGGGAGAGAGACAGACATATAGGGGAGAGAGAGAGAGAGACAGACATATAGGGGGAGAGAGAGACAGACATATAGGGGAGAGAGAGAGACAGACATACAGGGGAGAGAGAGAGACAGACATATAGGGAGAGAGAGAGACAGACATACAGGGGAGAGAGAGACAGACATACAGGGGAGAGAGAGAGACAGACATATAGGGAGAGAGAGAGAGAGAGAGAGAGAGAGACATACAGGGGAGAGAGAGAGACAGACATATAGGGGGAGAGAGAGAGAGAGAGAGAGAGAGAGACATATAGGGAGAGAGAGAGACAGACATACAGGGGAGAGAGTGAGAGACAGACATACAGGGGAGAGAGAGAGAGACAGACATACAGGGGAGAGAGAGACAGACATATAGGGGAGAGGACTGTAGGGGGAGAGAGAGAGATAAACAGACATACAGGAGGAGAGAGAGATAAACAGACATACAGGAGGAGAGAGAGATAAACAGACATACAGGAGGAGAGAGAGATAAACAGACATACAGGAGGAGAGAGAGAAACAGACATACAGGAGGAGAGAGATAAACAGACATACAGGAGGAGAGAGAGAGAGAGATAAACAGACATACAGGAGGAGAGAGAGATAAACAGACATACAGGAGGAGAGAGAGATAAACAGACATACAGGAGGAGAGAGAGAGAGAGAGATAAACAGACATACAGGGGGAGAGAGATAAACAGACATACAGGAGGAGAGAGATAAACAGACATACAGGAGGAGAGAGAGAAACAGACATACAGGGGGAGAGAGAGATAAACAGACATACAGGAGGAGAGAGAGATAAACAGACATACACTCAGAGAGATAAACAGACATACAGGGGGGAGAGAGAGATAAACAGACATACAGGAGGAGAGAGAGATAAACAGACATACAGGAGGAGAGAGAGAGAGAGAGAGGAGATAAACAGACATACAGGGGGAGAGAGATAAACAGACATACAGGAGAGAGAGAGATAAACAGACATACAGGAGAGAGAGAGATAAACAGACATACAGGGGAGAGAGAGATAAACAGACATACAGGAGGAGAGAGAGATAAACAGACATACAGGAGGAGAGAGAGATAAACAGACATACAGGGGAGAGAGAGATATAGACATACAGGAGGAGAGAGAGAGAGATAGAAAGAGAAATAGATAGATAGATAGATAGATAGATAGATAGATAGATAGATAGATAGATAGATAGATAGATAGATAGATAGATAGATAGATAGATAGATAGATAGTATCCTACCTCATTGAGAACAGTGATCAGGGCCAGGGACAGCTCTCTGACCCTCTGTGAGTCTCCCTGTTTCAGTAGCTGTCTGAGTGTGGTGGAGGTCAGCTCACTGAGCCAGTGGGGCAGGCTGCTGTAGCCTGGAGGACTGTCTGGAAGAACCACGTCCACAGACCTAGGGACACACACAGTAACAAAACACACACACAGACACACACACATGATAAGAACCCACACACACAGACACACACACATGATAAGAACCCACACACACAGACACACACACAGACACACACACATGATAAGAACCCACACACACAGACACACACACATGATAAGAACCCACACACACAGACACACACACAGACACACACACATGATAAGAACCCACACACACAGACACACACACAGACACACACACATGATAAGAACCCACACACACAGACACACACACAGACACACACACATGATAAGAACCACACACACAGACACACACACATGATAAGAACCCACACACACAGACACACACACATGATAAGAACCCACACACACAGACACACACACATGATAAGAACCCACACACACAGACACACACACATGATAAGAACCCACACACATGCATAAATTCATCTTCACAGTGTGTGCCCCCAATGCGTCATAATGGCCCTTACTTGTTGAGAGCGGTGATTGCTGCCCCCTGGTGGTCTTCTACAGTAATGGATGCTGACACCCTGTATCGACCTGATCTGAACCCAGGGGGCAGGAAGGCAGAGTGCTCTGGACTGGTCCCTTTATACACACAGAACTCCTCACAGTGCATGTCACTGCAGCGAGTCACCAACAGGCTATACAGGAGAGGGGTCTCTGACACGCCCAGGTCACTGTAACCTAGAGGAGGGAGAGGCCTGAGTTACTGAGTCACAGTGTCTGACACACTCAAGACTTTGGGAGGAGAGACGAGAGAGGAGGGAGGAGAGAAAGATGTCGAGTAGAGTATAGTAGAGTATAACAGAATAGAGTAGAGTAGAATAGAGTAGAATATAACAGAATAGAGTAGAGTAGAGTAGAATATAACAGAATAGAGTACAGTAGAATAGAGTAGAATATAACAGAATAGAGTAGAGGAGAATAGAGTAGAGTAGAAAGAGTAGAGTAGAGTATACTAGAATAGAATAGAGTAGAATATAACAGAATAGAGTACAGTAGAATAGAGTAGAATAGAGTAGAGTAGAGTAGAGTAGAATATAACAGAATAGAGTAGAGTAGAATAGAGTAGAATAGAGTAGAGTAGAAAAGAGTAGAGTAGAGTATAGTAGAGTAGAATAGAGTAGAGTATCGTAGAATAGAGTAGAGTATAGGATAATAGAGTAGAGTATAGGATAATAGCGTAGAGTATAGTAGAATAGAGTAGTGTATAGGAGAATAGAATAGAGTATGGGATGATAGAGTAGAGTGTAGTAGAATATAGAATAGTAGAATAGAGTATAGTAGAATAGAAGAGAGTATAGGAGAATAGAGTAGAATATACGATAATAGAGTAGAGTAGAATATAGTATAGTAGAATAGAGTATAGTAGAAAAGAGTAGAGTATAGTAGAATAGAGTATAGGAGAATAGAGTAGCATATAAGAGAATAGAGTAGATTATAGTAGAATAGAGTAGAATATAGTAGAATAGAGGATATGAGAATAGAGTAGCTTATAAGAGAATAGAGTAGATTATAGTAGAATGGAGTAGAGTATAGTGTGGTCCTTCTGTAGCTCAGTTGGTAGAGCATGGCGCTGTATAGCCAGGGTAGTGGGTTCGATTCCGGGACCACCCATATGTAGAATGTATGCACACATGACTGTAAGTCGCTTTGGATAAAAGCGTCTGCTAAATGGCATATATTATTATTATTAGGAAAATAGAGTTGAGGAGAATAGAGTAGAGTATATTATAATATAGTAGAGTATTGTAGAATAGGTTAGAGTATAGTAAAATAGAGTAGAGTTTAGTGGAATAGAGTATAGTATAATAGAGTAGAGTACAGAGCATAGTAGAATAGAGTAGAGTATAGTATAATAGAGTAGATTATAGTAGAATATAGTAGAGTAGAATATAGTAGAGTATAGCAGAATAGAGTAGAGTATAGTAGAATAGAGTAGAGTATAGTAGAATAGAGTATAGGAGAATTAGAGTAGAGTACGGAGTATAGAGTAGAGTAGAATAAAGTAGAGTACAGAGCATGGGAGAATAGAGTATAGTAGAACATAGTAGATTATAGTAGAATATAGTAGAGTATAATATAGTAGAGTATAGTAGAATAGAGTAGTGTACAGAGTATAGGAGAATAGAGTAGAGTAGATTATAGTAGAGTGTAGTAGAGTAGAATGTAGTAGAGTAGAATAGAGTGTGTCTACCTGAACAGTTGAAGTACACCCTGTCCACCAGTGTTCTGATTGGTCCCCCCTCTCCTCCTCCCCCCACTCGGAGGTCACAGTCCCCGCCCGCCGGGGGCATGTTGGGCTGTAGCGTGATGGACGCCACGCCCTCGCGGTCCATGTTGCCGTCGGTTACGTGGAGGGTGAAGACGTAGGAGTCTCCGTCTTGCAGGATGCCCTGGCGGAGAACCAGGTTCATACTGTCACGTCCAGTTGTTGTGCTGCTGGAGTCCAGGACCAGGGTCTCGTTACGAAGGGTGACTGCCGTCCAACGCTATGGGGGAGGAGAGAGAGAATTAATGTCTGCTGCAGTCCAGGACCCGCGTCTCGTTACGAAGACGCTAGGAGAGGAGGGAGAGGGAGAGGGAGAGGGAGAGGGAGAGGGAGAGGGAGATAGAAAGAGAGAAGAAAAAGGTATTTTACTGTTGATAGTTCCAGTCTAAACTGTTGTCAGAGAGGAGAGGTCAGAGGTCATACTGAACATGTTGTTTTACAGTAATTATATTACAACTCCAATCTGACACTGACCTCATCTTACTGAAACAAGGGAACACTGACCTCATCTTACTGAGACAGGGGAACACTGACCTCATCTTACTGAGACAGGGGAACACTGACCTCATCTTACTGAGACAGGGGAACACTGACCTCATCTTACTGAGACAGGGGAACACTGACCTCATCTTACTGAGACAGGGGAACACTGACCTCATCTTACTGAGACAGGGGAACACTGACCTCATCTCACTGAGACAGGGGAACACTGACCTCATCTCACTGAGACAGGGGAACACTGACCTCATCTCACTGAGACAGGGGAACACTGACCTCATCTCACTGAGACAGGGGAACACTGACCTCATCTTACTGAGACAGGGGAACACTGACCTCATCTCACTGAGACAGGGGAACACTGACCTCATCTCACTGAGACAAGGGAACACTGACCTCATCTTACTGAGACAGGGGAACACTGACCTCATCTCACTGAGACAAGGGAACACTGACCTCATCTCACTGAGACAGGGGAACACTGATAGACTCAGAGTGGTTAAGTAATACAAAGGCATAGGGTCAGAGGTGAGACACACTTTCAAGTCTTACCCCGCGGTGGAAGGGGTGACAGTTGGTGCAGGTTCCAGCCAGGTAGACATAGGAGTTCTGACTGACCTCGAAGATGGACCGGGCCTTACAAGAGACACACTCCAGGTAGACCATGGGGATACGACCACTCTGGACCAGCACCTGGGAGAGACACACTGTTACACCATGGGGATACGACCACTCTGGACCAGCACCTGGGAGAGACACACTGTTACACCATGGGGATACGACCACTCTGGACCAGCACCTGGGAGAGACACACTGTTACACCATGGGGACACACTATTACACCATGAGGGAGGGAGGGAGGGAGGAAGGGAGGGAGAGAGAGAGAGAGAGAGAGAGAGAGAGAGAGAGAGAGAGAGAGAGAGAGAGAGAGAGAGTTGAGAGAGAGAGAGAGAGAGAGAGAGAGAGAGAGAGAGGGGTTGAGAGAAAGAGAGGGAGAGGGAGAGGGGGTTGAGAGAAAGAGAGGGAGAGAGGGGGGAGAGAGGGAGGGGGTTGAGAGAAAGAGAGGAGAGGGGGAGAGAGGGAGGGGGTTGAGAGAAAGAGAGGGAGGGGGGTTGAGAGAAAGAGAGGGAGAGGGGAGAGAGAGGGAGGGGGTTGAGAGAAAGAGAGGGAGAGGGAGGAGAGAGAAGGAGGGGGTTGAGAGAAAGAGAGGAGAGGGGAGAGAGAGGGAGGAGAGAGAGAGGGAGGGGAGAGAGAGGGAGGGGGGAGAGAGAGGGAGAGGGGGAGAGAGAGAGGGAGGGGGGAGAGACTAGCATATGCCAGTAGGATGGTTTACAGACTAGCAAATGCCAGTTAACTCTCCCAAAACATATACCAGAGCAAGTCCCCGTTCCCTGTAACCTTTTCATTAAAATAACGATGATAATCATGATTTACTCCTCTGAGACGAAGGGTGTGTTTCATTCTACCGAGACATACACTCCCTTCCTCTCCAGGGCTCCACTCTGTCCTGCTTTACTCTCCATTTGAACATCCAAGTTAGCCTGAAATCCACAGACCTGTTTCGTGCTAACATTCCACTCCTTGTCGTCCGTGTTGTGTGCCAATGTTTGGCAGAGCAAGCTATGCGAGCCATGGAACGTTAGCACAAAACAGACTGATACTCGGGCTAGAATCAGGTTGATTTGATCTAGACAATCTCTACTTACTACAATCGTGCCATAGGTCAGTGCTATCTGGGATTGTTGGGACGTCCCTACCCTAAACCTAACCTTATCCCTTCTCTCTCTCACCCTCTCTCTCTCTCTCTCTCTCTCTCAGCCCCCTCCTCCTTTACCCCCCCCCCACCCTCTTTCCCTTACCCTAACCAGCTCTCTCTCTCTCTCTCTCTCTCTCTCTCTCTCTCAACCCCCTCCTCCTTTTCCCCCCCCACCCTCTTTCCCTTACCCTAACCAGCCCTCTCTCTCTCTCTCTCAACCCCCTTCCTCCTTTACCCCCCCCCTCTTTCCTTACCCTAACCAGCCCTCTCTCTCTCTCTCAACCCCCTCCCTCCTTTACCCCCCACCCCACCCTCTTTCCCTTACCCCAACCAGCCCTCTCTCTCAACCCCCTCCTCCTTTACCCCCCCACCCTCTTTCCCTTACCCTAACCAGCCCCCTCTCTCTCAACCCCTCCTCCTTTACCCCCCCACCCCACCCTCTTTCCCTTATCCTAACCAGCCTCTCTCTCTCTCTCAACCCCCTCCTCCTTTACCCCCCACCCCACCCTCTTTCCCTTACCCTAACCAGCCCCTCTCTCTCTCTCAACCCCCTCCTCCTTTACTCCCCCCCACCCCACCCTCTTTCCCTTACCCTAACCAGCCCTCTCTCTCTCTCTCAACCCCTCCTCCTTTACCCCCCCACCCTCTTTCCCTTACCCTAACCAGCCCCTCTCTCTCTCTCAACCCCCTCCTCCTTTACCCCCCACCCCCACCCCACCCTCTTTCCCTTACCCTAACCAGCCCCCTCTCTCTCTCAACCCCTCCTCCTTTATCCCCCCCACCCCACCCTCTTTCCCTTACCCTAGCCAGCCCCCTCTCTCTCTCTCAACCCCCTCCTCCTTTACCCCCCCACCCCTTACCCTAACCAGCCCTCTCTCTCTCTCAACCCCCTCCTCCTTTACCCCCCCACCCCCTTACCCTAACCAGCCCCTCTCTCTCTCAACCCCCTCCTCCTTTACCCCCCACCCCCTTACCCTAACCAGCCCTCTCTCTCTCTGATTCAGAGGGGTTGGGGTTAAATGCTGAAGAAACATTTCAGTTGAATACATTCAGTTGTACAACTGACTAGGGAACCTATAATATATAATATAATTTGCCCCCTTTTATCCAAAGCGACCCTTGCATACCCGTATGGGTGGTCCCTCGAACCCACTACCCCGTTACAAGCGCCATGCTCTACCAACTGAGCCACAGAAGGACCACAAGCCATAACCATTTACAGGTCCAACTCAGTGGGTTAGGGACCATTACACCCAGCCTGGTCAGCTGTCAGGTAGCAGTTAGTAGCAGCGGGAGAGTGGAACTACAATCACATGTGTTTATGGTGTTCTGTCAGACTGAACAGGACTGAGAAACAGCCTGTAAGGAGCTCCGTAAGCACACCGCCTGGCTAATGATGATGGGTAATATGCTAATGTGGTCGCTATGGGAGTCGGGAACACAGGAAACAACAACCTTTTCATCAAGTCTGTGTTGGCTGAACATCTGTCTGCTGCATAAACAATACCAGTCATCAAACACTAACAAATCTAAATATGTACATATTCTAATGAAACAAATGGACAAAGAACAATGATGCAGACAACTGAGTTCTGAATAGAATAGTAAACATTTCATCTGTCTGTGTGTGTACTCACGGTCTGTCTGTGTGTACTCACGGTCTGTCTGTCTGTGTGTGTGTACTCACGGTCTGTCTGTCTGTGTGTGTGTACTCACGGTCTGTCTGTGTGTGTTTGTGTACTCAAGGTCTGTCTGTGTGTGTACTCACGGTCTGTCTGTGTGTACTCACGGTCTGTCTGTGTGTGTGTGTGTACTCACGGTCTGTCTGTCTGTGTGTGTGTACTCACGGTCTGTCTGTCTGTGTGTGTGTGTGTACTCACGGTCTGTCTGTCTGTGTGTGTGTGTGTGTGTGTACTCACGGTCTGTCTGTCTGTGTGTGTGTACTCACGGTCTGTCTGTCTGTGTGTGTGTGTACTCACGGTCTGTCTGTCTGTGTGTGTGTGTGTGTGTGTGTGTGTACTCACGGTCTGTCTGTCTGTGTGTGTGTGTGTGTACTCACGGTCTGTCTGTCTGTGTGTGTGTACTCACGGTCTGTCTGTCTGTGTGTGTGTACTCACGGTCTGTCTGTCTGTGTGTGTGTACTCACAACCTGTCTGTGTGTGTGTGTAGTCACGGTCTGTCTGTGTGTGTGTACTCACGGTCTGTCTGTCTGTGTGTGTGTGTGTGTGTACTCACGGTCTGTCTGTCTGTGTGTGTGTGTGTGTGTGTGTGTACTCACGGTCTATGTGTGTGTGTGTGTGTGTGTGTGTGTGTGTGTGTGTGTACTCACGGTCTGTCTGTGTGTGTGTACTCACGGTCTGTCTGTCTGTGTGTGTGTACTCAAGGTCTGTCTGTGTGTGTGTACTCACGGTCTGTCTGTCTGTGTGTGTGTATTCACGGTCTGTCTGTCTGTGTGTGTGTACTCACGGTCTGTCTGTGTGTGTGTGTGTACTCACGGTCTGTCTGTCTGTGTGTTTGTGTACTCACGGTCTGTCTGTCTGTGTGTGTGTACTCACGGTCTGTCTGTCTGTGTGTGTGTACTCACGGTCTGTCTGTCTGTGTGTGTGTACTCACGGTCTGTCTGTCTGTGTGTGTGTGTGTGTGTGTGTGTGTGTACTAACGGTCTGTCTGTCTGTGTGTGTGTGTGTACTCACGGTCTGTCTGTCTGTGTGTGTGTACTCACGGTTTGTCTGTCTGTGTGTGTGTACTCACGGTCTGTCTGTCTGTGTGTGTGTACTCACGGTCTGTCTGTCTGTGTGTGTGTGTGTGTGTACTCACGGTCTGTCTGTCTGTGTGTGTGTACTCACAGCCTGTCTGTGTGTGTGTGTACTCACGGTCTGTGTGTGTGTGTACTCACGGTCTGTCTGTCTGTGTGTGTGTGTGTGTGTGTGTGTGTGTGTGTGTGTGTGTGTGTGTGTGTGTGTGTGTGTGTGTGTGTGTGTACTCACGGTCTGTCTGTGTGTGTGTGTGTGTGTGTGTGTGTACTCACGGTCTGTCTGTGTGTGTGTGTGTGTGTACTCACGGTCTGTCTGTCTGTGTGTGTGTACTCAAGGTCTGTCTGTGTGTGTGTACTCACGGTCTGTCTGTCTGTGTGTACACACGGTCTGTCTGTCTGTGTGTGTGTGTACTCACGGTCTGTCTGTCTGTGTGTGGGTGTGTGTACTCACGGTCTGTCTGTGTGTGTGTACTCACGGTCTGTCTGTCTGTGTGTGTGTGTACTCATGGTCTGTCTGTCTGTGTGTGTGTGTGTGTGTGTGTGTGTGTGTGTGTGTGTGTGTGTGTGTGTGTGTGTGTGTGTGTGTGTGTGTGTGTGTGTGTGTGTACTCACGGTCTGTCTGTCTGTGTGTGTGTGTGTGTGTACTCACGGTCTGTCTGTGTGTGTGTACTCACGGTCTGTGTGTGTGTGTACTCACGGTCTGTCTGTCTGTATGTGTGTGTGTACTCACGGTCTGTCTGTGTGTACTCACGGTCTGTCTGTGTGTGTGTGTACTCACGGTCTGTCTGTCTGTGTGTGTGTGTGTACTCACAGTCTGTCTGTGTGTGTGTACTCACGGTCTGTCTGTGTGTGTGTGTGTACTCACAGTCTGTCTGTCTGTCTGTGTGTACTCACGGTCTGTCTGTCTGTCTGTCTGTCTGTCTGTCTGTCTGTCTGTCTGTCTGTGTGTACTCACGGTCTGTCTGTCTGTGTATGTACTCACGGTCTGTCTGTGTGTGTGTGTACTCACAGTCTGTCTGTCTGTGTGTGTGTGTACTCAGGGTCTGTCTGTGTGTGTACTCAAGGTCTGTCTGTGTGTGTGTGTAATCAGGGTCTGTCAGTGTGTGTGTGTACACAGGGTCTGTCTGTCTGTCTGTCTGTCTGTCTGTCTGTCTGTCTGTGTGTGTGTGTACTCACGGTCTGTCTGTCTGTGTGTGTGTACTCACGGTCTGTCTTTGTGTGTGTACTCAGGGTCTGTCTGTGTGTGTGTGTGTGTGTGTGTACTCATGGTCTGTCTGTGTGTCTGTGTGTCTGTGTGTACTCAAGGTCTGTCTGTGAGTGTGTGTACTCAGGGTCTGTCTGTGTGTGTGTGTGTACACAAGGTCTGTCTGTCTGTCTGTGTGTGTGTGTGTGTGTGTGTGTGTGTGTGTGTGTGTGTGTGTGTGTGTGTGTGTGTGTGTGTGTGTGTGTGTGTGTGTGTGTGTACTCACGGTCTGTCTGTGTGTCTGTATGTGTACTCACGGTCTGTCTGTGTGTGTGTGTACTCACGTTCTGTGTGTCTGTGCATGTGTGTGTGTGTGTACTCAGGGCCTGTGTGTGTGTGTGTGTGTGTGTGTGTGTGTGTGTGTGTGTGTGTGTGTGTGTGTGTGTGTGTGTGTGTGTGTGTGTGTGTGTGTGTGTGTGTGTGTGTGTGTGTGTGTGTGTGTGTGCGTACTCACGGTCCGTGTGTGTGTGTGTGTACTCACAGTCTGCGTATGTGTGTGTACTCAGGGTCTGTGTGTGTACTCACGGTCTGTGTGTGTGTGTATGTGTGTGTGTGTACTCACGGTCTGTGTAGTAGACTCTGGGGCCATTCCCTCCTTGCGGACCGTCAGTCTGAAGGTGTACTCTACATCTGCCTGGAGCTCAGAGCCAGGGATACCCAAGACAGGACCACTGGACCCCAGACCAAAGTTCAGATTGGTACAGTACGATGGCCCCTGGGAGGAGGGAGGAGAGAGACAACGATGATTATCTGATTTATAAGTGATTGTGTGTGTCTGCCGTTCATCCAACATTATTATTGGTTCCAGGTTTCCAAGGTGAGGGAATGTTGGTTCAAGGACATGACTCTATCTCCTCTTCAGTCTCTGTTAGTGGTGCAGTTTGGACCATCTCTTCCTCCCTCTCCCTCCCCTCCCTCTATTATCTCCATCATCCTCTCTCCTCCCTCTCTCCCCTCTCTCCTCCCCCCCCTCTTCCTCTTCCTCTCTCTCTCTCCCTCCCATCTCTTCCTCTCTCTTTCCCTCTCCCCCCCCCTCCCTCTCCCTCTCTCTCCCTCCCCTCCCTCTCCATCTCTTCCTCCCTCTCCCTCCCTCTCCCCTCCATCTCTTCCTCCCTCCCTCCCCTCCCTCCATCTCTTCCTCCCTCTCCCTCCCTCCCTCTCCATCTCTTCCTCCCCTCCCTCCCTCCCTCTCCCTCCCCTCTCCCTCTCTCTCCCTCCCTCCCCTCTCCATCTCATCCTCTCTCTCCCTCCCCTCCCCTCTCCATCTCCTCCTCTCTCTCCCTCCCCTCCCTCTCCATCTCTCCCCTCTCTCTCCCTCCCCTCCTCTCCCTCCTCTCTCTCCCTCCCCTCCCTCTCCATCTCTTCCTCTCTCCCCCCTCCCCTCCTCTCTCCTCTCTCCCCTCCCCTCCCTCTCCATCTCTTCCTCCTCTCCCTCTCTCTCCCTCCCCTCCCTCTCCATCTCTTCCTCCCTCTCCCTCCCTCTCCATCTCCCCTCCCTCTCCATCTCTTCCCCTCCCTCTACCTCCCTCCCTCCCATCTCTATCCTCCCCCTCTCCCTCCCCTCCCTCTCCATCTCATCCTCCCCTCTCCCTCTCCCTCCCTCCCTCTCCATCTCATCCTCCCTCTCCCTCCCTCCCTCTCCATCTCTTCCTCCCCCCTCTCCCTCCCTCCTCCCTCTCTTCCTCCCTCTACCTCCCCTCCCCTCCCTCTCCCTCTCTCTCCCTCCCCTCCCTCTCATCTCTTCCTCTCTCCCTCCCCTCTCTTCCTCATCTCTTCCTCTCTCTCCCTCCCCTCCCTCTCTCTCTCCTCCCCTCCCTCTCTTCCTCCCTCTCCTCTCCCCTCCCTCTCCCTCCCTCTCCCTCCCCTCCCTCTCCATCTCTTCCTCCTCTCCCTCCCTCCTCTCTTCCTCTCTCCTCCCTCCCCTCTCCTCCCCTCCCTCTCCCATCTCTCCTCTCTCCCTCCCCTCCCCCTCCTCTCATCTTCCTCCCCTACCTCCCTCCCTCCCTCTCCATCTTATCCTCCCTCTCTCCCCTCCCTCTCCCTCCTCCCTCCCTCTCCATCTCTTCCTCCCTCCCTCTCCCTCCTCCTCCTTCTCCATCTCTTCCCTCTCATCTCTTCCCTCCCTCCCTCCCCTCTCCATCTCATCCTCTCTCTCCCTCTCCCTCCCTCTCCTCTCTCTCCCTCCCCTCCCTCTCATCCTCTCTCTCCCTCCCCTCCCTCCCTCTCTCCCCTCCCTCCCCTCTCTCCATCCTCTCTCTCCCCTCCCTCTCCCTCCCCTCCCTCTTCCATCTCCCCTTCCTCCCTCCCCTCCCCCTCCTCTTCTCCATCTCTTCCTCTTCCTCCCTCTCCCTCCCTCCCTCTCCATCTCATCCTCTCTCCTCCCTCCCCTCCCCCCTCTCCATCTCATCTCTTCCTCTCTCCCTCCCCTCCCTCTCCATCTCTTATCCCCTCTCCCTCTCTCCTCCCTCTCCCTCCCCTCCCTCTCCATCTCTTCCTCCCTCTCCCTCCCCTCCTCTCTCCATCTCTTCCTCTCTCTCCCTCCTCCCTCTCCATCTCATCCTCCCTCCCCCCCTCCCCTCTCCTCTTATCCTCTCTTCCTCCCTCTCCCTCCCCTCCCTCTCCATCTCTTCCCCCTCCCTCTCCCTCCCTTCTCCATCTCTTCTCATCTCTCCCTCTCCCCCTCCCTCTCCATCTCATCCTCCCTCTCTCCCTCTCCTCCCTCTCCATCTCATCCCCTCCTCTCCATCTCTCCTCTCCCTCCCTCCTCCCTCTCCATCTTATCCTCTCTCTCCCTCCCCTCCCTCTCCTCTCCCTCCCCCTCCTCCCTCTCATCCTCTCTCTCCCTCTCCCTCCCTCTCCATCTCCATCCTCTCTCTCCCTCTCCCTCCCCTCCCTCTCCATCTCATCCCTCCCATCTCTCTCTCCCTCCCCTCCCTCCATCTCATCTCTCCTCTCTCTCCCTCCCATCTCCCTCCCTCTCCCATCTCTCCCCCTCCCTCCCTCTCTCTCATCCTCTTTCCCCTCCCTCTCCATCTCATCCTCCATCTCATCCTCTCTCTCCCTCCCCTCCCTCTCCATCTCATCCTCTCTCTCCCTCCCTTCCTCTCTATCTCCATCCTCTCTCTCCTCTCCTCCCTCTCCATCTCTCCTCCTCTCCTCCCCTCCCCCTCTCCATCTCATCCTCTCTCTCCTCTCCATCCTCCCTCTCCATCTCTCATCTCTCTCCTCTCCCTCTCTCTCCCTCCCCTCCCTCTCCCATCTCTTCCTCTCCATCTCTACCTCCCCTCCTCCTCTCCATCTCATCCTCTCCCCTCTCCCTCCCCTCCCTCTCCATCTCATCCTCTCTTCCCCTCTCTCCCTCCCCCTCCCTCTCCATCTCATCCTCTCTCCCCCCCTCCCTCTCCTCCCCTCTCCATCTCCTCTCTCCATCTCTCCCTCCCCTCCCTCTCCATCTCATCCTCTCTCCCTCCCCTCCCCTTTCCATCTCTCTCTCCTCCCTCTACCTCCCCTCCCTCTCCATCTCATCCTCTCTCTCCCTCTCCCTCCCTCTCCATCTCATCCTCTCTCCCCTCCCACCCTCTCCCTCATGTTCTCTCTCAATTTGCCAACAAGATTTCCCCCTTGTTCTACTTC
>NW_026288352.1:27500-37500 GCF_023373465.1 Oncorhynchus keta
TAATGATAGTGGTGTAGTAGTAGTAGGGTGGTAATGATAGTGGTGTAGTAGTAGTAGGGTGGTAATGATAGTGGTGTAGTAGTAGTAGGGTGGTAATGATAGTGGTGTAGTAGTAGTAGGGTGGTAATGATAGTGGTGTAGTAGTAGTAGGGTGGTAATGATAGTGGTGTAGTAGTAGTAGGGTGGTAATGATAGTGGTGTAGTAGTAGTAGGGTGGTAATGATAGTGGTGTAGTAGTAGTAGGGTGGTAATGATAGTGGTGTAGTAGTAGTCTGGGTGGTAATGATAGTGGTGTAGTAGTAGTAGGGTGGTAATGATAGTGGTGGTGTAGTAGTAGTAGGGTGGTAATGATAGTGGTGTAGTAGTAGTAGGGTGGTAATGATAGTGGTGTAGTAGTGGTCTAGGGTGGTAATGATAGTGGTGTAGTAGTAGTAGGGTGGTAATGATAGTGGTGTAGTAGTAGTAGGGTGGTAATGGTAATGATAACAGTTTAGTGATGGTAGTAGTAGTACTGATATAAAGGAGAAGATGACCGTTAATTAGTTATAAATTAGTTATAGTTTCATTTCATTTCTACTATTGACTGTTACCATTTTATTGTTATTATTTTTGTATTTAATGTTAAATGATTATTTACTACCATTTTATTTTATTATTTGCTATCATTTATAATAAAGCAGCTTGAATTATAATTATAATTTGACAGAGGAGAGAACGATGTCCTATAGGGACAGATGATTCTGAAAAACATTGGGATATCTGGATGATTACAGAGTAACTCCTATAATTCCCCTGAGCCGGTTTCCCACTGCGTTTCTTCCTGGCCACTGTGCTCTGGCTTTGCTTCCTTCCTGGTGTCTGGGCCGGTAACTATAACAACTGCTGATGTCATAAAACACCTTTCATTGATTGACTGATACAGTTGAAGTCGGAAGTTTACATACACCTTAGCCAAATACATTTAAACTCAGTTTTCACAATTCCTGACATTTAATCCTAGTAAAAATTCCATGTTTTAGGTCAGTTAGAATCACCACTTTATTTTAAGAATGTGAAATGTCAGAATAATAGTAGAGAGAATGATTTATTTCATCTTTCACATTCCCAGCGGTTCAGAAGTTTACATACACTCAATTAGTATTTGGTAGCATTGCCTTTAAATTGTTTAACTTGGGTCAAACGTTTTGGGTAGCCTTCCACAAGCTTCCCACAATAAGTTGGGTGAATTGTGGCCCCTTCCTCCTGACAGAGCTGGTGTAACTGAGTCAGGTTTGTAGGCCTCCTTGCTCGCACTCAGTTTTTCAGTTCTGCCCCAAAAATATATATAGGGTTGAGGTCAGGGCTTTGTGCTGGCCACTCCAATACCTTGACTTTGTTGTCCTTAAGCCATTTTGCCACAACTTTGGAAGTATGCTTGGGGTCATTGTCCATTTGGAAGACCCATTTGTGACCAAGCTTTAACTTTCTGACTGATATCTTGAGATGTTGCTTCAATATATCCACCTAATTGTCCAGCCTCATGATGCCATCTATTTTGTGAAGTGCACCAATCCCTCCTGTAGCAAAGCACCCCCACTACATGATGCTGCCACCTCCGTGCTTCACGGTGGGATGGTGTTCTTCGGCTTGAAAGCCTCCCCCTTTTTCCTCAAAACATAATGATGGTCATTATGGCCAAACAGTTATATTTTTGTTTCATAAGACCAGAGGACATTTCTCCAAAAGGTATGATCTTTGTCCCCAGTTGCAAACCGTAGTCTGGCTTTTTATGGTGGTTTTGGAGCAGTGGCTTCTTCCTTGCTGATATTGGACTCGTTTTACTGTGGATATAGATACTTTTGTACCTGTTTCCTCCAGCATCTTCACAAGGTCCTTTGCTGTTGTTCTGGGATTGATTTGCACTTTTTGCACCAAAGTACGTTCATCTCTAGGAGACAGAACGCGTCTCCTTCCTGAGCGGTATGACAGCTGCGTGGTCCCATGGTGTTTATACTTGCGTACTATTGTTTGTACAGATGATCGTGGTACCTTCAGGCGTTTGAAAATTGCTCCCAAGGATGAACCAGACTTGTGGAGGTCTACCATTTTTTTCTGAGGTTCTGGCTGATTTCTTTATATTTTCCCATGATGCCAAGCAAAGAGTTGTGATACAGTGAATTCTAAGTGAAATAATCTGTCTGTAAACAATTGTTGGAAAAATGACTTGTGTCATGCACAAAGTAGATGTCCTAACTGACTTGGCAAAACTATAGTTTGTTAACAAGAAATGTGTGGAGTGCTTGAAAAACAAGTTTTAATGACTCCAACCTAAGTTTATGTAAACTTCCGACTTCAAGTGTAAGTGTGTCCTTACCTTGGAGGTGGAGACACAGTCCCAGTGGTAGTGGAGTAGTGACTGGTTGTCCAGGCTCATGTTGGGGTCATAGCTCTGCTCAGCACTCAGCTGCAGGTCCTGGGTCTTGGACCACACCCTGGAAGTACCACATCAGACATAACGGTACAACTTGATGTTAGATGGTTCCTCACCCTGAAAGTAGACTACAATGGGCTATGGATTCAGTTTCTCCTCACCCTGAAAAGACTACAATGGGCTATGGATTACAGTTTCTCCTCACCCTGAAAGTAGACTACAATGGGCTATGTACAGTTTCTCCTCACCCTGAAAGTAGATGGGTATGGATTACAGTTTCTCCTCACCCTGAAAGTAGACTACAATGGGCTATGGATTATAATTTCTCCTCACCCTGAAAGTAGACTACAATGGGCTATGGATTATAGTTTCTCCTCACCCTGAAAGTAGACTACAATGGGCTATGGATTATAATTTCTCCTCACCCTGAAAGTAGACTACAATGGGCTATGGATTATAATTTCTCCTCACCCTGAAAGTAGACTACAATGGGCTATGGATTATAGTTTCTCCTCACCCTGAAAGTAGACTACAATGGGCTATGGATTATAATTTCTCCTCACCCTGAAAGTAGACTACAATGGGCTATGGATTACAGTTTCTCCTCACCCTGAAAGTAGACTACAATGGGCTATGGATCACAGTTTCTCCTCACCCTGAAAGTAGACTACAATGGGCTATGGATTACAGTTTCTCCTCACCCTGAAAGTAGACTACAATGGGCTATGGATTACAGTTTCTCCTCACCCTAAAAGTAGACTACAATGGGCTATGTATTACAGTTTCTCCTCACCCTGAAAGTAGACTACAATGGGCTATGGATTACAGTTTATCCTGGCCCATGAAAGTAGTCTACAATGGGCTATGGATCACAGTTTCTCCTCACCATGAAAGTAGACTACAATGGGCTATGGATCACAGTTTCTCCTCACCCTGAAAGTAGACTACAATGGGCTATGGATCACAGTTTCTCCTCACCCTGAAAGTAGACAACGGGCTATGGATTATAATTTCTCCTCACCCTGAAAGTAGACTACAATGGGCTATGGATTACAGTTTCTCCTCACCCTGAAAGTAGACTACAATGGGCTATGGATTACAGTTTCTCCTCACCCTGAAAGTAGACTACAATGGGCTATGGATTATAATTTCTCCTCACCCTGAAAGTAGACTACAATGGGCTATGAATTACAGTTTCTCCTCACCCTGAAAGTAGACTACAATGGGCTATATTACAGTTTCTCCTCACCCTGAAAGTAGACTACAATGGGCTATGGATCACAGTTTCTCCTCACCCTGAAAGTAGACTACAATGGGCTATGGATTACAATTTCTCCTCACCCTGAAAGTAGACTACAATGGGCTATGGATCACAGTTTCTCCTCACCCTGAAAGTAGACTACAATGGGCTATGGATCACAGTTTCTCCTCACCCTGAAAGTAGACTACAATGGGCTATGGATTACAGTTTCTCCTCACCCTGAAAGTAGACTACAATGGGCTATGGATTACAGTTTCTCCTCACCCTGAAAGTAGACTACAATGGGCTATGGATTACAGTTTCTCCTCACCCTGAAAGTAGACTACAATGGGCTATGGATCACAGTTTCTCCTCACCCTGAAAGTAGACTACAATGGGCTATGGATTACAGTTTCTCCTCACCCTGAAAGTAGACTACAATGGGCTATGGATTACAGTTTCTCCTCACCCTGAAAGTAGACTACAATGGGCTATGGATTACAGTTTCTCCTCACCCTGAAAGTAGACTACAATGGGCTATGGATTACAGTTTCTCCTCACCCTGAAAGTAGACTACAATGGGCTATGGATTACAGTTTCTCCTCACCCTGAAAGTAGACTACAATGGGCTATGGATTACAGTTTCTCCTCACCCTGAAAGTAGACTACAATGGGCTATGAATTACAGTTTCTCCTCACCCTGAAAGTAGACTACAATGGGCTATGGATTACAGTTTCTCCTCACCCTGAAAGTAGACTACAATGGGCTATGGATCACAGTTTCTCCTCACCCTGAAAGTAGACTACAATGGGCTATGGATTACAGTTTCTCCTCACCCTGAAAGTAGACTACAATGGGCTATGGATTACAGTTTCTCCTCACCCTGAAAGTAGACTACAATGGGCTATGGATCACAGTTTCTCCTCACCCTGAAAGTAGACTACAATGGGCTATGGATCACAGTTTCTCCTCACCCTGAAAGTAGACTACAATGGGCTATGGATCACAGTTTCTCCTGGCCCATAACCTACTTTCAGGTTGAGGAAACCAACAGAGTTTACAAATACTGAACTCCTCCTTTAAGTGTTTTAGATCTTATTTTTAGCTTGGCCTGCAATCAGTGATTTTATTGTGTTCTTTAGACAGTTATTTTTATTGTAAAAAAAAAAAAAAGAACTACTCCTTCAACGGTATCTGATCCTCTTACCTGTAGGTCCCTCCCTCTATGATAGGAACCAGGCGGGCGGCCATGACGGTTAGCTGTAGACAGGCAGCCTTCCTCAGGGGAACCCCCTGGTAGGACAGGGAGAACACCAGCGAGTAGTTCCCCGAACGCAGAGCCATCTTGGGCAGCGAGAGCTGCAGCCGTCGCACGTCTACTTCCCCCGGGAGAGGGATCTTAGAGGCCAGAGGTGCTGCCACCTGGAGGCCGGAGGGTGAATAGAGTCACAACGCATTCATCACCACAGTTTTTTGCTCTGTACTGAAAGTGCTCCACCTTGAAAACTTGACTGCTGAGGTGAACAAGTGACCCTTTACAAAGCCCTGCCCAGAACTTCCCCGAGGTTGCAACAGTAACCAAGGGTGGGGGGCTTAGCGAAGGGTCAATGGTTTGAGAATGTATTATTGACAGTGGATAATCAACACAATACAGAACAACATATTGATTTAAGAAGCGGTACCGAATGGTCGTAGTTGCAGTGCGGGGTGGAGAAGATCTCCCAGAGGTACTGGGCTCCGTAGCGGATGCAAGCCTTCAGGTCCACGCTAGCCTCCACCAGGGTGGGCTGGTAGCGCCAGATGGCTAGCCTAGGAGCCTGGACTACCTGAACCTCTGGCTCCTCACACTCCAACACCCTGATGGTCACCTCCACCCTGGCTACCACCCAGCTCACCAAGTTACTACAGTTCACCTAGTGGTGGGGAGGAGAATTACGGTCAATCTGTGTTTATTAGATTTGTGTTTGTTATAAAATGGGGTTGGGGGTTGGTTTACAGTAATCAAAACTGTTACTGTGTGTAAAAATAATGTTTATCATAGTATAAGTACAACCTTATTTAGGTTGCTGCAAATTCCCCAGTGGTGGGAGGCAGAATGACAACTATCTCCGTGTTGGAAAATGGTGTAAGAAAATTGTAAGTGTAGCTTTGTGTAATGAAACTGTATTGTCCAGCAGACATGTTTATTATAGTTGTACTTATAGAAAGTCTCTAGAAAAGGGAAATTGGGTTTGCTGTCATTCACACAAAATCAAGAAACACATGAAAATAAACATGTCAATAAACATGTTGATGATACTAAATAATATAAACCTAGTGTACCTGGACCAGGTATTGACCTGGGAACGCGTACACATGTTCAACAGAGGAGGTGGCGGAGAGCAGGGGCGCAGAGCCGTCCCTAAAGTCCCAGAGGAAGGTAACGGGTGTGGATTGAGGCGTGACGCCCGCCATCAGCATCACCGTCTTGTTGATGAAGGTGTCTCTGGGCCGGGCCTCCACCCGGGCCTCCGTCAGAACGTTCTGCACCTGGATGTGCTTGGTGATGTTCTGGCCGTTGAGCAAGTTGAACGCCCTGGATGCATTAAGAAAGATAGAAAATACTAAAGCAACATGTAACAGAGCAGATTTTCATATTGGTGGCCCCACTGGGAATCGAACCAACAACCTTGGCATTGTTCAAAATTACAGTAACTTTCACCAAATTACCAGGATTTCCAAAAATCCTGGTTAGAAGATTCCAAAATCAGAAGAGAATCAGCAGGAAACGCTGGATCCTCCCAACCAGGATGTCTGTAAAAACCTGTGAAATGTTGGCGTTGCAAAGGAAGTTGGGACTTCAACAGAGAGTATTGGTGGTTCTGGCAGAACCCACAACCTTTGTGTTGTGAGCCCCATATTCAGTTGGTACGTCACCTCAACGAGAGGGTGAATGACACGGCCTCATTTACAACAGACTGACAGTACAGACTTTTTGTAGCCTACATTTTGGTCTTGGCGGCCCCAGCGGGAACTGATCCCCCTGCATCTCTAGCCCCGTACTCAGTTGATACCTTACCTCAGGTAGATGGTGAGTGACCCGGCCTGGTCGGGGATGTAGGTCACCTCTTTCCCGATGTGGGGAAGGGGAGGTGGTTAAGGTCAAAGGTCCACAGGAAGGTCACCGGGTTTCCTGTCAGGATGTCGGCTACCAAGGTCTTCTTGACGCCCACAGGCATGGCGGCGTCACAGCAGTCCAGGATACTCAGCATGCTCACTGGCTCCATCACCTCCACCTGCAGGTGGCGCCGCTCAGAACTCACCTGGGGAAATGATGAGATTACGGTAAAACAAGACAAAGAAAAACACAACAAACATCAACTATCATAACATATGAGAATATATGTAAAGAAATTGTATTGAGTTGTAAATTTTTTTTATCAACTACAACGATATTAAAATGCTTAATAAAAATAAATAGTAATACAAAAAGGTAATCTAAACACGATGCGCAGCATTCTCTCCTGGAACTCCTGTATCTCACCTGGTTGTGTGCGGTCAGGTTTACCATGTAGGTGTCGACCCGGCTGAACTGGTGAACGTAGGTCTGGCCGAAAACGGTTGAGTCTCCACTGATGCTGAGGATGAAGCTCACGTTCGTCCCTGACGCCTTGGCGATGGTAAACTCCACCCTCTCCCCCGACCGCAGCGATCCTCTTACTGGCCCTCAGCTCCAACCCCTGAATCTTATCCTGTACCGTCAACTCTCTGGAAAACGCCTCGCCGCTAACGTCGTTGGTAGCGTTTAGCATAACGGTGAACAGCCCTGGTTCCTGGAAAACGTGGGACACCCTCCGTCCCATTTCTGTTCTGCCCAGCAACAGCCAGGTCCAAGATACGTTGGTGCGGTCCTTAATTCTCCGTGGAGGGAGACATTGACGCCGGTGGCCACAAAGTTCTGCTCCGTGACGTTAGTCGCAGAGAACGTAACTCCTGTTACCACTTCCTGGACGTCAATGAACTTGGACACCGTATCGGCGCTGACCTCATTGGACACTTCCACAGTAACGACCTTCATTCCTGGAACAGTGAACCGATGAACCACAGAGGGCTCATTCCAGCCTAGAGCGCCCTCATCAGCTGACCACCGGTACTGCAGGTCCGAGCCTTTACTGGCCAACACCGTCAGGTTAGTGGAGGAGTTGACCGCCACAGGGTTGACGCTGGTCTCCAGGTACAGCTCTCCAACCGGATCGAGGAACTGGATGGTTCTGTTCACCGCGAGCGTTCCAAGGAGGTTGGTGGCCCGCAGGAAGACATCACAGGGACCAGGGGTGGAGAAGTTGACTGGGATGGTCTTCCCGCTGAGGTTGAGCGCAGTGCTGACCGGCGCCAACTCCTGAGGAGGTTCCAGCTGAAGGACATGTTGGTCCCTTCCCTCAGCGTGGCCTGGAGGTGGAGCACACGGTTCGTAGCGTAGCAGCACCCCCTCGCCCCCATGTCCTCCTCAGGCTGGATCTGCAGCCCCTCCAGCTCCCGCAGCACGTAGATGTATACGCTGGCCTGGGCTGAGCCCACGTCGCTCTCTGCCGTGACGATGACGTTATACGTCCCCACCGACCGGAAGGTGTAATGAGTCTTCCATTCTTGGAGCCTGGGTGTGCAGCCATCACACAGGTTCCACGAAAACCGCACGCCATCGCCTTCCTCCAGGTGAGCCTTGAAGTTGACTGTGGCGTTTATGGGAACGTTGACCCGGTCAGCGTTGACCACCAGGCCGCGGATGGGTGCCAGGACCGCCACGGCAACCCGGGTGTGGTTGCTGCTCACCGGGTTCGCCGCCGTCAGCGTGACATTGAAGACTCCAGAGACGTTGTAGGCGTGTGTCGCGTTTGGGCCGGGGGTGAGGGCGTTCCGTCGCCGAAATCCCAGGTGTAGAGGCTGGCAGGCGCCAGCGAAGAGGTGGTGAAGAGGTACACCTCCCTCAGAGTCAGGTTATTGGATCTAGTCCCGTTATGTTGGATCAGGACCAGTCCTACCGGCCGCTGGATATGAATCAGGACGCTGTCGTTACTGCAGGAGATGTTGTTGGACACAGTGACCGTCACCAGGTACTGACCAGGGTTTTATAGGTGAACACCATGTCCGTATGGCCCTGGACAGGTGTAGAGTCCTCAATCACCCCAAAATCCCATAAGTAGGTGTAGTCGAAGTCTGGCTGGGCGCTGGCCCTGAACCGGCTCTCCTCTCCCAGTCTGAAGTTGCACTTCTCTGGGGTCAGGGTCACGTTGGACACCGCCGGCTGGACACAAACCCACGCAAAGAAGTTGGCCTTGTTGACGCCGCTGGACAGCAGCAGGGAGAGGTGGTAGTCCCCGCTGCCCCGTAGGAGTGGCTGATCCTGGGGCTGCCCAGGTGTGTCTGGTTGGGGTCCCGTCCCCGAAGCTCCACTCATACAGGTGAAAGGAGGCATTCCCGAAACGAAGGCCTGGAAGTCGACCTGGGTCAGCTCCCGGACACAGCCCGCCGGCTCCAGCCTCACCACCTGCAGCACGAACACCTGGACAGGTACCAGGGTCCAGCGGGCGCTCACCGCATTCCGCGCCGTCACGTTCACCGTGTAGTTCCCGTCTTTCACGTAGGTGTGCGGAACCTCGGAACCCACCATCGTCACCATGGACCCGTCGCCCATGTCGAAGCTCCAGGTGGCGTTGTTACCTGCCTCCAGGTGTGCAGAGACCGTCGTCGGGGTGTTGAGCTCGGTCGGGGCGGAGGAGGTCGCCGTTAACCCTTTAATCTCCTCGTACACCAACATCTCAGCGCAGGCCTTCGTCCAGCTGATGGTATTATTCACAGACACACACACATTATGGACGCCACTGTGGCCGACCTCGTAGGTGTGGTTGACGCGACGTTGAGGCCCCTCTCTGGAGGCGGAGCCATCTGCAAAATCCACGTATAGACGATGCCATAGGCCGAGGGCAAGGCGTGAGCCTCAAAAGTTGCTGGTTGGCCGGCCTGGAGGAGGCGGGGCTCTGTTTCTATGTCGACGTGGGTAAGGACACTGTATACGTGCATGTCGATGCGCTGGGTTCTGTTCTCGTAATGGTTAGACACAGACACCAGGACGGTGTACACTCCTACAGAGACACAGGAAGGGGAGGGGCAAAGAGAAAAGTTGTCCTCTTTTCCAAAATGTAACAAGACATTCCCAGTGACACTCCCAGGTAGGGTTGATAAATCTCAGTAACATTCCCAGTGACACTCCCAGGTAGGGTTGATAAATCTCAGTAACATTCCCAGTAACACTCCCAGGTAGGGTTGATAAATCTCTGTAACATTCCCAGTGACACTCCCAGATAGGGTTGAT
>NW_026288352.1:42500-61959 GCF_023373465.1 Oncorhynchus keta
GCCTAGCTTAGCTTACCACCAGCTTAGCCGCCTATCTTAGCTTTACCACCTAGCTTAGCTTTACCGCCTAGCTTAGCTTTACTGCCTAGCTTAGCTTTACTGCCAAGCTTAGCTTTACCACCTAGCTTAGCTTTACCACCTAGCTTAGCTTTACCACCTAGCTTTAACCAACACCAAACCAGCATCAACCAAGCAGGGGCCCATATCAGTGTCATCTATGTTGTAGTGTGTGTGTGTGTGTGTGTGTGTGTGTGTGTGTGTGTGTGTGTGTGTGTGTGTGGTGTGTGTGTGTGTGTGTGTGTGTGTGTCTCACCGATAGTTTGTAGACAGCTGGGTTTCTGGTATATGATGTTGAGCACGGTGTTGTAGTAGGTGAAATAGGGCTTATCATCCACTGTCCATTTTAAAGGTTGGGCTGGAACCTCCCTCTACAGCAGTATAGCTCTGGAACACACAGAGAGAAGAGATAACACACACACACACACACACACACACAGAGCAGAGAGGAGATAACACACAAACACACAGAGAGGAGATAACACACACACACACACACAGAGGAGATGTAACACACACACACACACACACAGAGAGGAGATAACACACACAGACAGAGGAGATAACTACACACACACACACAGAGGAGATAACACACACACAGACAGAGGAGATACACACACACAGACAGAGGAGATAACACACACACACAAAGGAGATAACACACACACAGACAGAGGAGATAACACACACACCCCACAACACAACACACAGAGAGGAGAGGAGATAACACACACACACCCTACAACACACACACAACACACCCCAACACACACACACACATCCCAACACACACACCCCAACACACACACCCACAACACACCCCAACACAAACACACCCCCAACACACATTGAACTCCACGACTGATTCCATGAGGACTCTGTGTCTGGGAGGAGGCTGGACCATCAGACCTCTCAGAGGTTCCTCCACCCCAACCAACAGGCTGAGACTGGCCTCGTCACCTCGCTGTGGACACACACACACACACACACACACACACACACACACACACACACACACACACACACACACACACACACACACACACACACACACACACACACACGTGATGAGCAACATTGAGACTTGAAGACTTGTGTTAGCTTCCCTAACAGACTAATATACTGGCTATACAATCACACTGTATGTGATATACTGTATGTAGATATACTGTATGTAGATATATACTGTGTGTGATATACTGTATGTGATATACTGTATGTGATATACTGTATGTAGATATACTGTATGTAGGTATACTGTATGTAGATATACTGTATGTGATATACTGTATGTGATATACTTTTTGTGATATACTGTATGTGATATACTATGTGATATACTTTTGTGATATACTGATATACTGTAGATATACTCTTAGAGAAAAGGGTTCCAGAGGGTTCGATGCTGTCCCCATAGCAGAACCCTTTTTGGTTCAGGTAGAACCCTTTTTGTTTCCAGGGTAGAACCATTTTGGGTTCCATGTAGAACCCTTTGTGGAACATGGAACCAAAGGATTCTCCTATGTTCTAGAACGCACCCTTGTTTCAGTGTAGGGACGTATAGAATCATAGAGATATCTGACCTGTGTGCTGACAGATTCACCACCACAGGCCCCCTCTCCTCCCCGAGCCCCAGATCTATCACCGCAAACAGACTGTGGCTCTGGTTCCCCCGCCTCCCCCTGGTTCTCCTGCCCTGCCTGCCCCTCTACACTCCCCCACAGTGGGCAGGAAGTCAGGGGGCAGTGGTCCTGGAAGAGGACACTCTGGTTGCTTCCTGCCAGTGGACTTTGGCTCCGTACTGAGAGTGGACCCGGAGCAGAACCACCGTCTGGTTGGGCCTGGATCACAATCACAATCATTTGTATTTGCCAAGTACATTATTTCACATGTACCAGGAATTTGACCAGGTGAAAGGGTACTGATAATATCTTACAATAAACAGAATATACAATCCAATCCAATACAACAATACAACACAACACAACACAACACAATACAACACAACACAATACAACACAACACAATACAATACAACACAATACAATACAACGCAACACAACACAACACAACACAATACAACACAACACAACACAACACACAATACAACACAATACAACACAAGCACAATACAACACAACACAACACAACACAATACACAACGCAACACAACACAACACAACACAATACAATACAACACAATACAACACAACACAATACAACACAATACAACACAACACAACACAACACAATACAACACAACACAATACAACACAAACAATACAACACAACACAATACAACACAATGCAACACAACACAATACAACACAACACAATACAACACAACACAACACAATACAACACAACACAACACAATACAACACAACACAATGCAACGCAACACAACACAACACAATACAACACAACAATACAACACAACACATACAATACAACACAATACAATACAACGCAACACAACACAACACAACACAATACAACACAACACAACACAATACAATACAACACAATACAATACAACGCAATACGCAACACAACACAACACAACACAATACAACGCAACACAACACAACACAATACAACACAATACAATACAACACAATACAACACAGCACAATACAACACAATACAACACAACACAACACAACACAACACAATACAACACAATACAACACAATACAACACAACACAACACAACACAATACAATACAACACAATACAATACAACGCAACAACGCAACGCAACACAACACAACACAATACAACGCAACACAACACAATACAACACAATACAATACAACACAACACAATACAACACAATGCAACACAACAAAATACAACACAACACAATACAACACAACACAACACAATACAACACAACACAATACACACAACACAATACAACACAATACAATATTAATACAACACAACACAATACAACACAACACAACACAATACAACACAACACAACACAATACAACACAACACAACAATACAACACAACACAATACAACACAATACAACACAACACAATACAACACAATACAACACAACACAATACAACACAATACAACACAATACAACACAATACAACACAATATTAATACAACACAATACAACACAACACAATACAACACAACACAATACAACACAACACAATATATACAACACAACACAATAGCATAACACAAACAATACAATACAATACAACACAACACAATACAATACAATACAACACAACACAATACAACACAACACAATACAACATAACAATACAACACAACACAATACAACACAACACAACGCACAACACAACACAATACAATACAACACAACACAACACAACACAACACAATGCAACGCAAACAATACAACACAATACAACACAACACAATACAATACAATGCAACGCAACACAACACAACACAATACAACACAACACAATACAACACAACACAATACAACACAATACAACACAATACAATACAACACAACACAACACAACACAATACAATACAACACAATACAACACAACACAACACAATACAACGCAGCACAATACAACACAATACAACACAATACAACACAAACACAACACAACACAACACAATACAACACAATACAACACAATACAACACAACACAACGCAACACAACACAATACCTGAAGTAGTAGGTTCCGTTCTGAGAGAGGGGGTGGAGGGACGGTGAGGCCCAGGGGAGGGACCACGCGGATGGGACATGACGCCATGACGGGGAAGGCAGGGTCGTCGGAGGTCACCTCCAGGCTATAGAGCCCGGCTGGGGAGGCCGGAGGAGAGCTGGGACCCCTGTAGCTGGGTCTCACTATGCCCAACGTAGAGCACCCTGATCGGGGCAGACCACGTCCGCAGCCCAGACTCCTCCTCGAACATCCTCCAGGGTAATTTCAACGCTCTGGTCCAGGTCCACGGAACCTTCTGATTGGTTGGAGTTGGCCCACAGCCAGTCAGATTGGTTGAGGGCCAGATTGGCTGTCGCCACGGCGACTGGGGTGAAGGGTCGCAGCGGAGCAGGGAGGCGGGGCCAGCGTTGTGCTGCAGGCCGATGATGTCGCCGGGGAGACCAGCAGGTCCCTCGACATGCTCCCTCACCTGAGGGGGAAGGAGAGGAGGAGAGTTTGTTTTAAAAGTACTAGTTGTCTTTGTTGTGTGTATTATCACTGTAGGTGTTTTGTTCTTTCATCATTGTGTGTGTGTGTGTGTGTGTGTGTGTGTGTGTGTGTGTGTGCGTGCGTGCGTGCGTGCGTGCGCGTGCGTGCGTGTGTGCGTGCGTGCGTGCGTGTGTGTATGTGTGTGTGTGTGTGTGTGCGTGTGTCTGCCCATCCACTCACCAGTATGTGTGTAACAGGTCCAGCAGGCAGTGTAACCACCACCTCATCCACCAGGCTGTAGCTGGGACGCAGCGCCCGGGTGGCAGAGTGTCTGCCTGGGTACAGTTGGCACAAGATCCAGGGTGGCAGGGGCTGGCTAGGGGCAGGCAGCGGCCCAGGAAGGGGCACCACTGCTGGGGAGGAGGGCAGGACGTGGATGGTAAAGGGGTGGAGGTGCTGGGCTCCATGGAGACACAGAGCCACAGGATGACATAGGAGACCACCGCATCCTGGAGGGAGGAGAGTCGGGGTCGTCATGACAGAAACATCATCATGACAGAAACACCATCATGACAGAAACATCATCATGACAGAAACACATCATGACAGAAACATCATGACAGAAACACCATCATGACAGAAAACATCATGACAGAAACATCATCATGACAGAAAACATCATGACAGAAACATCATCATGACAGAAAATCATCATGACAGAACACATCATGACAGAAACACCATCATGACAGAAAAACATCATGACAGAAACACCATCATGACAGAAACATCATCATGACAGAAACACCATCATGACCATCATGACAGAAAATCATCATGACAGAAACACCATCATGACAGAAACATCATGACAGAAACATCATCATGACAGAAACATCATCATGACAGAAACATCATGACAGAAACATCATCATGACAGAAACATAATCATGACAGAAACATCATCATGACAGAAACACCATCATGACAGAAACACCATCATGACAGAAACATCATCATGACAGAAACATCATCATGACAGAAACATCATGACAGAAACATCATGACAGAAACATCATCATGACAGAAACATCATCATGACAGAAACATCATCATGACAGAAACATCATGACAGAAACATCATGACAGAAACATCATCATGACAGAAACATCATGACAGAAACATCATGACAGAAACATCATCATGACAGAAACATCATCATGACAGAAACATCATGACAGAAACACCATCATGACAGAAACATCATCATGACAGAAACATCATCATGACAGAAACACCATCATGACAGAACACCATCATGACAAAAACATCATCATGACAGAAACAACATCATCATGACAGAAACATCATCATGACAGAAACATCATCATGACAGAAACACCATCATGACAGAAACATCATCATGACAGAAACATCATCATGACAGAAACATCATCATGACAGAAACACCATCATGACAGAAACATCATCATGACAGAAACATCATCATGACAGAAACATCATGACAGAAACATCATCATGACAGAAACATCATCATGACAGAAACATCATGACAGAAACATCATCATGACAGAAACATCATCATGACAGAAACATCATCATGACAGAAACATCATCATGACAGAAACACCATCATGACAGAAACATCATCATGACAGAAACATCATCATGACAGAAACATCATGACAGAAACATCATGACAGAAACATCATCATGACAGAAACATCATCATGACATCATCATGACAGAAACATCATGACAGAAACACCATCATGACAGAAACATCATCATGACAGAAACACCATCATGACAGAAACACCATGACAGAAACATGACAGAAACATCATCATGACAGAAACATCATCATGACAGAAACACCATCATGACAGAAACATCATCATGACAGAAACACCATCATGACAGAAACATCATCATGACAGAAACATCATCATGACAGAAAAATCACAGAAACATCATGACAGAAAACATCATGACAGAAACATCATCATGACAGAAACATCATCATGACAGAAACATCATGACAGAAACATCATCATGACAGAAACATCATCATGACAGAAACATCATCATGACAGAAACATCATCATGACAGAAACATCATCATGACAGAAACATCATCATGACAGAAACATCATCATGACAGAAACATCATGACAGAAACATCATCATGACAGAAACATCATCATGACAGAAACATCATGACAGAAACATCATCATGACAGAAACATCATCATGATCATGACAGAAACATCATCATGACAGAAACATCATCATGACAGAAACATCATCATGACAGAAACATCATCATGACAGAAACATCATCATGACAGAAACACCATCATGACAGAAACACCATCATGACAGAAACATCACCATGACAGAAACATCATCATGACAGAAACATCATCATGACAGAAACATCATCATGACAGAAACATCATCATGACAGAAACATCATCATGACAGAAACATCATGACAGAAACATCATGACAGAAACATCATCATGACAGAAAACATCAGAAACATCATCATGACATGACAGAAACATCATCATGACAGAAACATCATCATGACAGAAACATCATCATGACAGAAACATCATCATGACAGAAACACCATCATGACAGAAACATCATCATGACAGAAACACCATCATGACAGAAACATCATGACAGAAACATCATCATGACAGAAACATCATCATGACAGAAACACCATCATGACAGAAACATCATCATGACAGAAACATCATCATGACAGAAACATCATGACAGAAACACCATCATGACAGAAACATCATCATGACAGAAACATCATCATGACAGAAACATCATCATGACAGAAACATCATCATGACAGAAACATCATGACAGAAACATCATGACAGAAACATCATCATGACAGAAACATCATCATGACAGAAACATCATCATCATGACAGAAACATCATGACAGAAACATCATCATGACAGAAACATCATCATGACAGAAAACATCATGACAGAAACATCATCATGACAGAAACACCATCATGACAGAAACATCATCATGACAGAAACATCATCATGACAGAAACATCATGACAGAAACACCATCATGACAGAAACATCATCATGACAGAAACATCATCATGACAGAAACATCATCATGACAGAAACATCGTCATGACAGAAACACCATCATGACAGAAACATCATCATGACAGAAACATCATCATGACAGAAACATCATCATGACAGAAACATCATCATGACAGAAACATCATCATGACAGAAACATCCAGTGCTTAATTTGAGCTTTAGAACAGGATCCGGCACCTCTATGTTTTGGACTGTTTCGTTCCAGAACCTATTTGGCTGGATCTCTCGTGGCATGAAAAATAATTGTCACATTTTGCAAAGTAAAAATGATTATAAAAGCGTTCCAAGTTAATCTGAATTGCCTCTTAGTTAATTATCTGTTAAAAAGTTAATCTGAATGGCCTCTTCGTTAATTATCCTGCCCTGCAACATCGCAAGGTTAGCCTAGTGCATTGGACTAGTAACCGAAAGGTTGCAAGTTCAAATCCCTGAGCTGACAAGGTACAAAATCTGTCGTTCTGCCCCTGAACAAGCAGTTAACCCACTGTTCCTAGGCCGTCATTGTAAATAAGAATTTGTTCTTAACTGACTTGCCTGGTTAAATAAAGGTCAAATAAAAAAATAAAAAATCATTTTTAAAACCCTGTTTGAGACCAACACGTGGCTGTGTGAGTAGCAAGCCTGTATCTCTCACAGAACTAGAATGAGATTCCCTTTCTGTGTTCTCTCTCCCTCTCTGTTCTGATGGACATGAACCTGCAACTCTCGTCTGTCCAGCGTTGCACTTCATCATTCATTTAGTTACAGAATCAAGGCTGTCTGTTCAGAAAGAAATGAAATGATTCAGTTTGTCCTACTACACCATGAGAAGGTCTATCATTTAGCCACAGAGGATCAATAGTTTCTTTTGAAAAACTGCCTGGCTGTGGATTGTGTGTAGCCCAATAACAAGGCCTACAGTCAGGGATGTGCTGCAGATCTGTCAGTGAACGACAGCATGCAGACAAAACAGGCCTTTCACAATATTTCAAATAGAAATCGCAGGGAAACACAGGTTGGAAAGCAAATGTCTCCTGCAGAAAACAGAAGACTGTAATCTGTCTGCTGCAGGCTGGAAAAATATTTGATCAACTTCTAAATATTGTTTTACATAGTAAAGAGAGAGAGGCTTTTGGCACAAACACATCGGACGTCACTGGTGAGTGATCTGAGCATCATTAGGTGAGTGATCTGAGCATCATTAGGTGAGTGATCTGAGCATCATTAGGTGAGTGATCTGAGCATCATTAGGTGAGTGATCTGAGCATCATTAGGTGAGTGATCTGAGCATCATTAGGTGAGTGATCTGAGCATCATTAGGTGAGTGATCTGAGCATCATTAGGTGAGTGATCTGAGCATCATTAGGTGAGTGATCTGAGCATCATTAGGTGAGTGATCTGAGCATCATTAGTGAGTGATCTGAGCATCATTAGTGAGTGATCTGAGCATCATTAGGTGAGTGATCTGAGCATCATTAGGTGAGTGATCTGAGCATCATTAGGTGAGTGATCTGAGCATCATTAGGTGAGTGATCTGAGCATCATTAGGTGAGTAATCTGAGCATCATTAGGTGAGTGATCTGAGCATCATTAGGTGAGTGAGCTGAGCATCATTAGGTGAGTGATCTGAGCATCATTAGGTGAGTGATCTGAGCATCATTAGGTGAGTGATCTGAGCATCATTAGGTGAGTGATCTGAGCATCATTAGGTGAGTGATCTGAGCATCATTAGGTGAGTGATCTGAGAATCATTAGGTGAGTGATCTGAGCATCATTAGGTGAGTGATCTGAGCATCATTAGGGGAGTGATCTGAGCATCATTAGGTGAGTGATCTGAGCATCATTAGGTGAGTGATCTGAGCATCATTAGGTGAGTGATCTGAGCATCATTAGTGAGTGATCTGAGCATCATTAGGTGAGTGATCTGAGCATCATTAGGTGAGTGATCTGAGCATCATTAGGTGAGTGATCTGAGAATCATTAGGTGAGTGATCTGAGCATCATTAGGTGAGTGATCTGAGCATCATTAGGTGAGTGATCTGAGCATCATTAGGTGAGTGATCTGAGCATCATTTGGTGAGTGATTTTCTCCTCATCATTAGACCTGGGAGTGATCTGAGACAATCATTAGGTGAGTGATCTCAGATTCATCATTAGGTGAGTGATGTGAGTCATCATTAGGTGAGTGATCTGAAGCATCATTAGGTGAGTGATCTGAGCATCATTAGTGAGTTTATAGCATCATTAGGGGGTGAGTGATCTGAGCATCATTAGGTGAGTGATCTGGAGCATCATTAGTGAGTGATCTGAGCATCATTAGTGAGTGTCTGAGCATCATTGGGGAATGTCTGAGCATCATTAGGTGCCTCTAGTGAAACTGGAAAACATTTTTGACTATATTTTCCTCCTCACATCAAGACCTGACTATTACCTGGGTTCAAGACAAGGTCGATTTTTATTGATCTCAGATTCTACCTTTGTCAGTTCTCAAAGTAGCCTGTCATTTCAATTATTTGTGAGTTGTTGAAAAATACCTGGAAGTCTCCAGTCATCTATAGAATTGCATGAAATGTGTTTATAAAATACTTTACCTGTGTAACCCTCAACTACTCAAACATGTTCCCAGTGTGTGCAACCTGTGTAAGTGCCTCTACTCTACCTGTGTAAGTGTCTCTACTCTACCTGTGTAAGTGTCTCTACTCTACCTGTGTAAGTGTCTCTACTCTACCTGTGTAAGTGCCTCTACTCTACCTGTGTAAGTGTCTCTACTCTACCTGTGTAAGTGTCTCTACTCTACCTGTGTAAGTGTCTCTACTCTACCTGTGTAAGTGTCTCTACTCTACCTGTGTAAGTGTCTCTACTCTACCTGTGTAAGTGTCTCTACTCTACCTGTGTAAGTGTCTCTACTCTACCTGTGTAAGTGTCTCTACTCTACCTGTGTAAGTGTCTCTACTCTACCTGTGTAAGTGTCTCTACTCTACCTGTGTAAGTGTCTCTACTCTACCTGTGTAAGTGTCTCTACTCTACCTGTGTAAGTGCCTCTACTCTACCTGTGTAAGTGTCTCTACTCTACCTGTGTAAGTGTCTCTACTCTACCTGTAAGTGTCTCTCTACCTGTGTAAGTGTCTCTACTCTACCTGTGTAAGTGTCTCTACTCTACCTGTGTAAGTGTCTCTACTCTACCTGTGTAAGTGTCTCTACTCTACCTGTGTAAGTGCCTCTACTCTACCTGTGTAAGTGCCTCTACTCTACCTGTGTAAGTGTCTCTACTCTACCTGTGTAAGTGCCTCTACTCTACCTGTGTAAGTGTCTCTACTCTACCTGTGTAAGTGTCTCTACTCTACCTGTGTAAGTGTCTCTACTCTAGCTGTGTAATGCCTCTACTCTACCTGTGTAAGTGTCTCTACTCACCTGTGTAAGTGCCTCTACTCTACCTGTGTAAGTGCCTCACTCTACCTGTGTAAGTGCCTCTACTCTACCTGTGTAAGTGCCTCTACTCTACCTGTGTAAGTGCCTCTACTCTACCTGTGTAAGTGTCTCTACTCTACCTGTGTAAGTGTCTCTACTCTACCTGTGTAAGTGTCTCTACTCTAGCTGTGTAAGTGCCTCTACTCTACCTGTGTAAGTGTCTCTACTCTACCTGTGTAAGTGTCTCTACTCTACCTGTGTAAGTGCCTCTACTCTACTGCTCTACGCCACGACACTAATGTGATGATATGCATGCAAGGATTTATTATAAAAGGTGTGTCTGTCATCTCCCTCCCTCCGCCATCTCCTGTGTGTGTGTGTGTGTGTGTGTGTGTGTGTGTGTGTGTGTGTGTGTGTGTGTGTGTGTGTGTGTGTGTGTGTGTGTGTGTGTGTGTGTGTGTGTGTGTGTGTGTGTGTGTGTGTGTGTGTGTGTGCCCGTGTTAGTGGTCTGTCTACCTATGTGTCCTCACCAGGCAGCAGCAGGGTTAGTCCAGGGTGCTGGCCACAGTGAGGTCTGTAGATCTGTAGGACAAGCTGAGTGTATGAGGACAGCTCCTGACAGATAACTGTACAGATGACACACGACCTGCCTGAACAAACCCCAACCTGGGAACAAACAGGAGCTGATGAGGAGAGACAGAGAGAGAGAGAGAGAGAGAGAGAGAGAGAGTGAGAGAGTGTCTCTAGAGAGAGAGAGAGAGAGAGAGAGAGAGAGACTAGAGAGAGAGAGAGAGAGACCTGAGTAGAGAGTCTCTACTCTACCTGAGAGAGAGAGAGAGAGACCTGAGAGAGAGAGAGACTCTAGAGAGAGAGAGAGAGACTCTACCTGTGTAAGTGCCTCTACTCTACCTGGGAGAGTGTCTCTGAGAGGAGGAGAGAAACTCTACCTGTGTAAAGAGCCTCTTCTACTGCTCTGACTAATGAGATATGCATGCAAGAGAGAGAGGATTTATTATAAAAGGGGAGGGTGAGACATCTCCTGTGAGTGTGTGTGAGTGTGTGACAGTGTGTGTGTACGTGTGTAGTGACATTGTGTGTGTCTCCTCACTCTATGCTCCTGGCTGGTGGTTGTGGGAGTGAGAGCGTGTGGGGGCGGGGCTGCAGAGCGTGTCGTGGGTGGGGAAGACAGTCAAGTCTACCAGGTACACCCCGCATCAGGAACACGCACTGGAGAGGAGAGAGAGAGAGAGAGAGGGTGAGACAAGGAGAAAAGGGAGAGAGGAAAGAGAGAAGGAGAGAGAACTACTGATCCTAGTAGTACTACTACAGAAAACACCATCCTAGTAGTACTACTGGAGAAAACACCATCCAGTAGTACTACTGGAGAAAACACCATCCAAGTAGTATACAGGAGAAAACACACATCCTAGTAGTACTACTGGAGAAAACACCATCCTAGTAGTACTACTGGAGAAAAGACTATCCTAGTAGTACTACTGGAGAAAACACTATCCTAGTAGTACTACTGTAGAAAACACTATCCTAGTAGACTACTGGAGAAAACACCATCCTAGTAGTACTACTGAGAAAAACACCATCCTAGTAGTACTACTGGAGAAAACACCATCCTAGTAGTACTACTGGAGAAAACACCATCCTAGTAGTACTACTGGAGAAAACACTATCCTAGTAGTACTACTGGAGAACATAATCCTAGTAGTACTACTGAGAAAAACTATCCTAGTAGTACTACTGGAGAAAACATATCCTAGTAGTACTTTACTGTAGAAAACACTATCCTAGTAGTACTACTGAGAAAATACCATCCTAGTAGTACTACTGAGAAAACACCATCCTAGTAGTACTACTGGAAAACACCATCCTAGTAGTACTACTGGAGAAAACACCATCCTAGTAGTACTACTGAGAGGTACCATCCTAGTAGTACTACTGTAGAAAACACCATCCTAGTAGTACTACTGAGAAAACACCCCAAGTAGTACTACAGAGAAAACACCATCCTAGTAGTACTACTGTAGAAAACACCATCCTAGTAGTACTACTGTAGAAAACACCATCCAAGTAGTACTACAGGAGAAAACACTACATCCTATAGTACTACTGTAGAAAACACCATCCTAGTAGTACTACTGGAGGAAAATACCATCCTAGTAGTACTACTGTAGAAAACACCATCCTAGTAGTACTACTGGAGAAAACACCATCCTAGTAGTACTACTGGAGAAAACACTATCCTAGTAGTACTACTGGAGAAAACACCATCCTAGTAGTACTACTGGAGAAAAACACCATCCTAGTAGTACTACTGAAGAAAACACCATCCTAGTAGTACTACAGGAGAAAACACCATCCTAGTAGTACTACTGAGAAAACACCATCCTAGTAGTACTACTGAGAAAACACCATCCTAGTAGTACTACTGAGAAAACACTATAACAGATAATTTAACAGGTAACAGAGGGTAACAGTGGGTAACAGAGGGTATGTAACGTGAGGGTAACAGTGAGGGTATGTAACAGAGAGGGTAACAGAGAGGGTATGTAACAGAGCGGGTAACAGAGAGGGTATGTAACAGATAGGGTAACAGAGAGGGTAACAGAGGGTATGGCCAGATAGGGTAACAGAGAGGGTATGTAACTGGGTAACAGAGAGAGTATGTAACAGAGAGGGAACAGAGAGGGTATGTAAACAGGGTAACAGAGAGGGTAACAGAGAGGGTAACAGATAGGGTAACAGAGAGGGTAACAGATAGGGTAACAGAGAGGGTAACAGAGAGGTAACAGAGAGGAGTAACAGAGAGGGTATGTAAACAGAGAGGGTAACAGAGAGGGCTAACAGAGAGGGTAACAGAGAGGGTATGAGAGAGGGTAACAGAGAGGTAACAGAGGGGGTATGTAAACAGAGAGGGTAACAGAGAGGGTAACAGAGAGGGGTAACAGAGAGGGTATGAGAGAACACACAGAGGGTATGTAAACAGAGAGGGTAACAGAGAGGGTAACAGAGAGGTATGAGAGAGGGTAACAGAGAGGGTATGTAAACAGAGAGGGTCAACAGAGAGGTAACAGAGAGGGTATGAAACAGAGAGGGTAACAGAGGGTAACAGAGAGGGTATGAGAGAGAGGGTAACAGAGATGGTAACAGAGAGGGTAACAGAGAGGGTACAGAGAGGGTAACAGAGAGGGTAACAGAGAGGGTATGTAAACAGAGAGGGTAACAGAGAGGGTAACAGAGAGGGTATGAGAGAGGGTAACAGAGATGGTATGTAAACAGAGAGGGTAACAGAGAGGGTAACAGTGTGAGAGATAGTCGCGGTGGGGGGGCTGCAGCTGCTGTAAAGGGTCAACAGATACACATCTGGCAGAGTGGTCCCGCTAGCGTGTGTGTGTGTGTGTGTGTGTGTGTGTGTGTGTGTGTGTGTGTGTGTGTGTGTGTGTGTGTGTGTGTGTGTGTGTGCGTGCGTGCGTGCGTGCGTGCGTGCGTGCGTGCGTGTGTGCGTGTGTGTGCGTGTGTGTGTGCGTGTGTGTGCGTGTGTGTGTGTGTGTGTCCAGTCTCCTACCTGGGGGCTGTACTGGCAGACGAGGCCCGTTTAGTGCTGCAGGGGTGTGAGTTGGCAGAGCTGTGTGGTCTAGAGACACACACTTTCCCGAACCAGCGTAGTCTAGTCTCCCTCCGCCCGCTCCAGTGCCTAACGATCCGTCCACCCAGCGCAGCGAGCCTGGAGAGTCCACTCACTGAGACCCAACCAAACACTACGCTCCCTGTAGAGTGGTAGAGAACACACACCTCACACACACACACACACACATTATAGAGACCACACACATACATTATAGAGACCACACACACCTCATAAACACACACATTATAGAGAACACACACACCTCACGTTACACACACAACTTATAGAGACCACACACACCTCACAGACACACACATTATAGAGAACACACACACGTTACACAGACACACCTTACACACTACACAGGATTATAGAGACCACATGTTTACGAACACACACATACATGTTACGAAGGAGACCACATACACACATATGTACACACACACATACACACACATTTACACACACACATGCTTTAGACCTTACGTTGACCCTAGTGTTCTTACCACACGTAACTGACGGATTTGTGTGTGTGTTACAGTTACAGGATTTGTGTGTGTAGTTGTGTGTGTGTGTTACTGTGTGTAGTTGTGTGTGTGTGTGTGTGTGTGTGTGTGTGTGTGTGTGTGTGTGTGTGAGCTCTGACACTAGCTGTAATGAGTTGAACATAAAACGACTGTGTTACAATTTACTGAACACTAGTTACAGGATTTACTAACACTAGTTACAGGATTTACTAACACTAGTTACAGGATTTAGTAACACTAGTTACTAGTTACAGGATTTACTAACACTAGTTACAGGATTTACTAACACTAGTTACAGGATTTACTAACACTAGTTACAGGATTTACTAACACTAGTTACAGGATTTATTAACACTAGTTACAGGTTACATGATTTATTAACACTAGTTACAGGATTTATTAACACTAGTTACAGGATTTATTAACACTAGTTACAGGATTTACTAACACTAGTTACAGGATTTATTAACACTAGTTACAGGATTTATTAACACTAGTTACAGGATTTACTAACACTAGTTACAGGATTTATTAACACTAGTTACAGGATTTATTAACACTAGTTACAGGATTTATTAACACTAGTTACTAGTTACAGGATTTATTAACACTAGTTACAGGGTTTACTAACACTAGTTACAGGATTTACTAACACTAGTTACAGGATTTACTAACACTAGTTACAGGATTTATTAACACTAGTTACAGGATTTACTAACACTAGTTACAGGATTTACTAGCACTAGTTACAGGATTTACTAACACTAGTTACAGGATTTATTAACACTAGTTACAGGATTTATTAGCACTAGTTACAGGATTTACTAACACTAGTTACAGGATTTATTAACACTAGTTACAGGATTTATTAACACTAGTTACAGGATTTATTAACACTAGTTACTAGTTACAGGATTTATTAACACTAGTTACAGGTTTACTAACACTAGTTACAGGATTTACTAACACTAGTTACAGGATTTACTAACACTAGTTACAGGATTTACTAACACTAGTTACAGGATTTATTAACACTAGTTACAGGATTTATTAACACTAGTTACAGGATTTACTAACACTAGTTACAGGATTTATTAACACTAGTTACAGGATTTACTAACACTAGTTACAGGATTTATTAACACTAGTTACAGGATTTATTAACACTAGTTACAGGATTTATTAACACTAGTTACAGGATTTACTAACACTAGTTACAGGATTTATTAATACTAGTTACAGGATTTACTAACACTAGTTACAGGATTTACTAACACTAGTTACAGGATTTACTAACACTAGTTACAGGATTTACTAACACTAGTTACAGGATTTACTAACACTAGTTACAGATTTATTAACACTAGTTACAGGATTTATTAACACTAGTTACAGGATTTACTAACACTAGTTACAGGATTTACTAACACTAGTTACAGGATTTATTAACACTAGTTACAGGATTTATTAACACTAGTTACAGGATTTACTAACACTAGTTACAGGATTTATTAACACTAGTTACAGGATTTACTAACACTAGTTACAGGATTTACTAACACTAGTTACAGGGATTTATTAACACTAGTTACAGGATTTATTAACACTAGTTACAGTGACCTACTTACTAACACTAGTTACAGGATTTACTAACACTAGTTACAGGATTTATTAATACTAGTTACAGGATTTATTAACACTAGTTACAGGATTTACTAACACTAGTTACAAGATTTATTAACACTAGTTACAGGATTTACTAACACTAGTTGAGGATTTATTAACACTAGTTACAGGATTTACTAACACTAGTTACAGGATTTACTAACACTAGTTACAGGATTTACTAACACTAGTTACAGGATTTATTAACACTAGTTACAGGATTTACTAACACTAGTTACAGGATTTACTAACACTAGTTACAGGATTTATTAATACTAGTTACAGGATTTACTCCCCACTAGTTACAGGATTTACTAACCACTAGTTACAGGATTTACTAACACTAGTTACAGGATTTATTAACACTAGTTACAGTATTTATTTATTAACACTAGTTACAGGATTTTATATCACAAACACTCAGTTTCAGAACCTACTTCTCCCCACTGAGGAAAAGAAAACACTCAGTTCAGAACCTACTTCTCCCCACTGAAAAGAAACACTCCAGTTACAGAACCTACTTCTCCCCACTGAGGAAAAGAAACCATTCAGTTTCAGAACCTACTTCTCCCCACTGAGGAAAAGAAACACTCAGTTACAGAACCTACTTCTCCCCAGTTACAGGATTTAGGAAAAACACTCAGTTACAGAAACCTACTTCTCCCCAGTTACAGGAAAAGAAACCACTCAGTTACAGAACCTACTTCTCCCCACTGAGGAAAAGAAACCACTCAGTTTCAGAACCTTTATTGAGGAAAAGAAACCACTCAGTTTCAGAACCTACTTCTCCCCACTGAGGAAAAAGAAACCACTCAGTTTCAGAACCTAATTCTCCCCACTGAGGAAAAGAAACCACTCAGTTACCAGAACCTAGGATTTCTCCCCACTGAGGAAAAGAAACACTCAGTTTCAGAATTTATTCCCCACTGAGGAAAAGAAACCACTCAGTTTCAGAACCTACTTTCCCCACTGAGGAAAAGAAACCACCAGTTTCAGAACCTACTTCTCCCCACTGAGGAAAAGAAACCACTCAGTTTCAGAACCTACTTCTCCCCACTGAGGAAAAGAAACCACTCAGTTTCAGAACCTACTTCTCCCCACTGAGGAAAAGAAACCACTCAGTTTCAGAACCTACTCCTCCCCACTGAGGAAAAGAAACCACTCAGTTTCAGAACCTACTTCTCCCCACTGAGGAAAAGAAACCACTCAGTTTCAGAACCTACTTCTCCCCACTGAGGAAAAAGAAACCACTCAGTTTCAGAACCTACTTCTCCCCACTGAGGAAAAGAAACCACTCAGTTTCAGAACCTACTTCTCCCCACTGAGGAAAAGAAACTACTCAGTTTCAGAACCTACTTCTCCCCACTGAGGAAAAGAAACCACTCAGTTTCAGAACCTACTGGAGGAAAAGAAACCACCAGTCTCCCACAATTGAGGAAAAGAAACCACCAGTTCAGAACCTACTTCTCCCCACTGAGGAAAAGAAACCACTCAGTTTCAGAACCTACTTCTCCCCACTGAGGAAAAGAAACACTCAGTTTCAGAACCTAATTCTCCCCACTGAGGGAAAAGAAACCACTCAGTTTCAGAACCTACTTCTCCCCACTGAGGAAAAGAAACCACTCAGTTTCAGAACCTACTCCTCCCCACTGAGGAAAAGAAACCACTCAGTTTCAGAACCTACTTCTCCCCACTGAGGAAAAGAAACCACTCAGTTTCAGAACCTACTTCTCCCCACTGAGGAAAAGAAACCACTCAGTTTCAGAACCTACTTCTCCCCACTGAGGAAAAGAAACCACTCAGTTTCAGAACCTAATTCTCCCCACTGAGGAAAAGAAACCACTCAGTTTCAGAACCTACTTCTCCCCACTGAGGAAAAGAAACCACTCAGTTTCAGAACCTACTTCTCCCCACTGAGGAAAAGAAACCACTCAGTTTCAGAACCTACTTCTCCCCACTGAGGAAAAGAAACCACTCAGTTTCAGAACCTACTTCTCCCCACTGAGGAAAAGAAACCACTCAGTTTCAGAACCTACTCCTCCCCACTGAGGAAAAGAAACCACTCAGTTTCAGAACCTAATTCTCCCCACTGAGGAAAAGAAACCACTCAGTTTCAGAACCTACTTCTCCCCACTGAGGAAAAGAAACCACTCAGTTTCAGAACCTACTTCTCCCCACTGAGGAAAAGAAACCACTCAGTTTCAGAACCTACTTCTCCCCACTGAGGAAAAGAAACCACTCAGTTTCAGAACCTACTTCCCCACTGAGGAAAAGAAACTACTCAGTTTCAGAACCTACTCTCCCCACTGAGGAAAAGAAACCACTCAGTTTCAGAACCTACTTCTCCCCACTGAGGAAAAGAAACCACTCAGTTTCAGAACCTAATTCTCCCACTGAGGAAAAGAAACCACTCCAGTTTCAGAACCTACTTCTCTCCCACTGAGGAAAAGAAACCACTCAGTTTCAGAACCTACTCCTCCCCACTGAGGAAAAAGAAACCACTCAGTTTCAGAACCTACTTCTCCCATTGAGGAAAAGAAACTACCAGTTTCAGAACCTACTTCTCCCCACTGAGGAAAAGAAACCACTCAGTTTCAGAACCTACTTCTCCCCACTGAGGAAAAGAAACCACTCAGTTTCAGAACCTAATTCTCCCCACTGAGGAAAAAAGCCACTCAGGCAAACTGGTTCTGGTTCATTTTAACTCCTGTGCAGTATCCAAGTGGAATGGTTGTTTCTGCTCTCTGAGCGTTTGAACAACAGGCCTTCATTACAGAGCACAGTTCATTCACATTATCTCAATTCAATTCAAAGAAGGGGCTTTATTGGCATGGGTTAACATTGCCT
>NW_026288353.1:2500-27500 GCF_023373465.1 Oncorhynchus keta
TGTGTGTGTCTGTGTGTGTGTGTGTGTCTCACCGTGCATTGTGCCAGGGCAGGGTACTTCATAGTGTGTGTGTGTGTGTGTGTCTCACTGTGTGCCAGGGCAGCCGAGGTCTGCTGTATGTCGCTAACTGTAGTCAGGTCGAGGGCCGTGAGAGCTCTGGTGATGTCACTACGCACGATGACCGTAACCGCGCCCGCCCCTGGATACTATCGGGCGACCACGGGTCTGCTCATACTGGGAGAGGACAGGGGCAAAAATGAAAACAAATAATGAAAACACTATATTTATATATATATATATATATTTAATTCTGTGATGAGAAGAGGGTAGAGAAAGGAGGAGAGAGAGGAGGGAGGGAGAAGAGAGAGAAGAGACGAGGGGAGAGAGAGAAGAAGACGAGGGGAGAGAGAGCAGAGACGAGGGGAGAGAGAGCAGAGACGAGGGGAGAGAGAGAAGAGACGAGGGGAGAGAGAGAAGAGACTAGGGGGAGAGAGAGAAGAGACGAGGTGAGAGAGAGCAGAGACGAGGGGGAGAGGAAGAGACGAGTTGTGCGAGAGAAGCGACGAAGGGAGAGAGAGAAGAAACAGGGAGAGAGAGAAGAGACGACGGGGAGAGGGAGAGGAGACGAGAGGGAGAGATGAGGAGAAGGGAAGACAAGAAAGCACGATGCGGGAGAGAAGATAGACATTGGGAGAGAGAGAGAAGAGACGAGTGGGAGAGGAGAGAGAAGAGAGAGGGGAGAGAGAGAAGAGACAGGGATAGAGAGAGAGGAGACCAGGGGGAGAGAGAGGAGACGAGGGGAGAGAGAGAAAAGAGACGCGAGGGAGAGAGAGAGGAGACGAGGGGAGAGAGAGAGAAGAGACGAGTGGAGAGGAGAGAAGGAGACGAGGGGGAGAGAGGAAGAGACGAGGTAGGAGAGAGAGAGAGAGACGAGGGGAGAGAGAGAGAGACGAGGGGGAGAGAGAGAAGAGACGAGGGGGAGCGAGAGCAGCGACTGAGTGGGGAGAGAGGTAGAGACGAGTGGGGGAGAGAGAAGGAGACGAGGGTGGAGCATATGATGAGAAAACATAGGCGATGATATATATGTTACACTAGTGTATATATATAATACATGTGATAGAGTACATATGATATATATGAGATAGAGATATGAAAGTAATTGACAGAGAGAGAGAGAGAGCAAATACAAGTGGGAGATATAAAAGACGCAGTGGATAGAGAGTATACAGATACATGTGGGATAGACATGAAGCAGACTATGGATATATAGTTACACGAAGGGGAGAGAGAGAGAACATGAAGGGGAGAAGAGGCAGGGAGAAAGTACATGTAGGGAGAGAGAGGAGACGAGGGAGAGAGAGAGAGAGACGAGGAGAGAGAGGAGACGAGAGAGAGAAGAGATCGAGGAGAGAGAGAGAAGAGACGAGGGAGAGAGAGAGGAGACGAGGGGGACGAGAGAGAAGCAGACGAGGGGGAGAGAGAAGAGACACAGTGATAGAGACTGCAGTAGGAGAGATAGAAGAGACCAGGGGAGAGAGATAGACTGAGTGGAGAGAGAAGAACAAGAGGATGAGAGAGAGCAGAGGGAGAGAGAAGAGCAGATGGGAGAGAGAAGAAGATCAAAGAGAGGAGAAGACTGGGAGAGAGAAGACGAGAGAAGAGGAGACAGGAGAGAGAGAGAAGATGGGGAGAGAGAGAGAGAAGGGGGAGAGAGAGAGGAGACGAGGGGAGAGAGGAGAGAAGATGGGGAGAGAGAGAGGAGAAGAGGGGGAGAGAGAGAGGAGACGAGGGAGGAGGGAGGATAGGAGAGGGGTAGTTAACAGGTGGTCGCTATTCATAGACAACACCATGGGAAATCACTCTCTCTCCTGATTGAGGGTTTCTGCCTCACTGGCTGAACACATTAGCTTGACTGATGGGTACAGGGAGAGAGAGAGACAGACATATAGGGGAGAGAGAGAGACAGACATATAGGGAGAGAGAGAGACAGACATACAGGGGAGAGAGAGAGACAGACATACAGGGAGAGAGAGAGACAGACATATAGGGAGAGAGAGAGACAGACATATAGGGGAAGAGAGAGAGACAGACATACAGGGAGAGAGAGAGACAGACATATAGGGGAGAGAGAGAGACAGACATATAGGGGAGAGAGAGAGACAGACATATAGGGGAGAGAAAGAGACAGACATACAGGGAGAGAGAGAGAAAGAGACAGACATATAGGGGAGAGAGAGAGACAGACATATAGGGGAGAGAGAGAAAGAGACAGACATATAGGGGAGAGAGAGAGACAGACATATAGGGGAGAGAGAGAGACAGACATATAGGGGAGAGAGAGAGACAGACATGCAGGGAGAGAGAGTGAGAGACAGACATACAGGGGAGAGAGAGAGAGAGATACATAGGGGAGAGAGAGAGTGAGAGACAGACATACAGGGAGGAGAGAGGAGAGACAGACATATACAGGGAGAGAGAGAGAGAGAGACATACAGGGAGAGAGAGTGAGAGACAGACATACAGGGAGAGAGAGAGAGACAGATACAGGTGGGAGAGAGAGAGAGACAGACATAGGGAGAGAGAGATAAACATATTTACATTTACATTTAGGTCATTTAGCAGACGCTCTTATCCAGAGCGACTTACAAATTGGTGCATTCACCTTATGACATCCAGTGGAACAGCCACTTTACAATAGTGCATCTAAATCTTTTAAGGGGGGGTGAGAAGGACACTTTGTATCCTATCCTAGGTATTCCTTAAAGAGGTGGGTTTCAGGTGTTCCGGAAGGTGGTGATTGACTCCGCTGTCCTGGCGTCGTGAGGGCGTTTGTTCCACCATTGGGGGCCAGAGCAGCGAACAAGTTTTGACTGGGCTGAGCGGGAACTGTACTTCCTCAGTGGTAGGGAGGCGAGCAGGCCAGAGGTGGATGAACGCAGTGCCCTTGTTTGGGTGTAGGGCCTGATCAGAGCCTGGAGGTGGCTCGAAGTGCCGTTCCCTCACAGCTCCGCAGGCAAGCACCATGGTCTTGTAGCGGATACGAGCTTCAACTAGAAGCCAGTGGAGAGAGCCGGAGGAGCGGGGTGACGTGAGAGAACTTGGGAAGGTTGAACACCAGACGGGCTGCGGCGTTCTGGATGAGTTGTAGGGCTTAATGGCACAGGCAGGGGAGCCCAGCCAACAGCGAGTTGCAGTAATCCAGACGGGAGATGACAAGTGCCTGATTTCAGGACTGCCTGGGCTTCCTGTGTGAGGCAGGGTCGTACTCTGCGGATGTTGTAGAGCATGAACCTACAGGAACGTGGCCACCGCCTTGATGTTAGCTGAGAACGACAGGGTGTTGGTCCAGGATCACGCCAAGGTTCTTAGCGCTCTGGGAGGAGGACACAAATGGAGTTGTCAACCGTGATGGCGAGATCATGGAACGGGCAGTCCTTCCCCGGGAGGAAGAGCAGCTCCGTCTTGCCGAGGTTCAGCTTGAGGTGGTGATCCGTCATCCACACTGATATGTCTGCCAGACATGCAGAGATGCGATTCGCCACCTGGTCATCAGAAGGGGGAAAGGAGAAGATTAATTGTGTGTCGTCTGCATAGCAATGATAGGAGAGACCATGTGAGGTTATGACAGAGCCAAGTGACTTGGTGTATAGCGAGAATAGGAGAGGGCCTAGAACAGAGCCCTGGGGGACACCAGTGGTGAGAGTGCGTGGTGAGGAGACAGATTCTCGCCACGCCACCTTAATATATAATAATATATGCCATTTAGCAGACGCTTTATCCAAAGCGACTTACAGTCATGTGTGCATACATTCTAATGGGAGGCGGGGAATCGAACCCACTACCCTGGCGTGCGCCATGCTCTACCAACTGAGCAGAAGGACCACCTGGTAGGAGCGACTCTGTCAGGTAGGACGCAACCAAGCTGCAACGGGAGATGCCCAACTCGGAGAGGGTGGAGAGGAGGATCTGATGGTTCACAGTATCAAGGCAGCCGATAGGTCTAGAAGGATGAGAGCAGAGGAGAGAGTTCGCTTAGCGGGAGCGCCTCCGTGATACAGAGAAGAGCAGTCTCAGTTGAATGACTAGTCTTGAAACCTGACTGATTTGGATCAAGAAGGTCATTCTGAGAGAGATAGCGGGAGAGCTGGCCAAGGACGGCACGCTCAAGAGTTTTGGAGAGAAAAGAAAGAAGGGATACTGGTCTGTAGTTGTTGACATCGGAGGGATCGAGTGTAGGTTTTTTCAGAAGGGGTGCAACTCTCGCTCTCTTGAAGACGGAAGGGACGAGCCAGCGGTCAGGGATGAGTTGATGAGCGAGGTGAGGTAAGGGAGAAGGTCTCCGGAAATGGTCTGGAGAAGAGAGGAGGGGATAGGGTCAAGCGGGCAGGTTGTTACGGCCGGCCGTCACAAGACGCAAGATTTCATCTGAGAGAGAGGGGAGAAAGAGGTCAGAGCACAGGGTAGGGCAGTGTGAGCAGAACTAGCGGTGTCGTTTGACTTAGCAAACGAGGATCGGATGTCGTCGACCTTCTTTTCAAAATGGTTGACTAAGTCATCTGCAGAGAGGGAGGAGGGGGGGGGAGGAGGATTCAGGAGGGAGGAGAAGGTGGCAAAGAGCTTCCTAGGGTTAGAGGCAGATGCTTGGAATTTAGAGTGGTAGAAAGTGGCTTTAGCAGCAGAGACAGAGGAGGAAAATGTAGAGAGGAGGGAGCGAAAGGATGCCAGGTCCGCAGGGAGGCGAGTTTTCCCCTCCATTTCCGCCGGCTGCCCGGAGCCCTGTTCCCAGAGCTCGCAATGAGTCGCCGAGCCACGGAGCGGGAGGGAGGACTGAGCCGGCCTGGAGGATAGGGGACATAGAGAGTCAAAGGATGCAGAAAGGAGGAGAGGAGGGTTGAGGAGGCAGAATCAGAGATAGGTTGGAGAAGGTTTGAGCAGAGGAAGAGATGATAGGATGGAAGAGGAGAGAGTAGCGGGGGGAGAGAGCGAAGGTTGGGACGCGCGATACCATCCGAGTAGGGGCAGTGTGGGAAGTGTTGGATGAGAGTTTAGAGGGAAAAGGATACAAGGTAGTGGTCGGAGACTTGGAGGGGAGCTGCAATGAGGTTAGTGGAAGAACAGCATCTAGTAAAAGATGAGGTCGAGCATATTGCCTGCCTTGGTGAGTAGGGGGAAGGTGAGAGGGTGAGGTCAAAAGAGGAGAGGAGTGGGAAAGAAGGAGGCAGAGAGGAATGAGTCAAAGGTAGACGTGGGGGAGGTTAAAGTCGCCCAGCACTGTGAGAGGTGAGCCGTCCTCAGGAAAGGAGCTTATCAAGGCATCAAGCTCATTGATGAATCTCTCCGAGGGGACCTGGAGGGCGATAAATGATAAGGATGTTAAGCTTGAAAGGGCTGGTAACTGTGACAGCATGAAATTCAAAGGAGGCGATAGACAGATGGGGTAAGGGGAGAAAGAGAGAATGACCACTTGGGAGAGATGAGGATCCGGGTGCCACCACCCCCGGCTGACCAGAAGCTCGGGTGTGGAGAACACGTGGGCGGACGAAGAGAGAGCAGTAGGAGTAGCAGTGTTATCTGTGGTGATCCATGTTTCCGTCAGTGCCAAGAAGTCGAGGGACTGGAGGGAGGCATAGGCTGAGATGAACTCTGCCTTGTTGGCCGCAGATCGGCAGTTCCAGAGGCTACCGGGAGACCTGAACTCCACGTGGGTCGCGCGCGCTGGGACCACCAGATTAGGGTGGCCGCGGCCACGCGGTGTGGAGCGTTTGTATGGTCTGTGCAGAGAGGAGAGAACAGGGACAGACAGACACATAGCTGACAGGCTACAGAAGAGGCTACGCTAATGCAAGGAGATTGGAATGACAAGTGGACTACACGTCTCGAATGTTCAGAAAGTTAAGCTTACGTAGCAAGAATCTTATTGACTAAAATGATTAAAATGATACAGTACTGCTGAAGTAATAGCTGGCATTGGCTGCGTTGTTGACTTTGTAGGCTAGCTGGCAGTGGCTGCGTTGTTGACACTACACTAATCAAGTCGTTCCGTTGAGTGTAATAGTTTCTACAGTGCTGCTATTCGGGGCCAGCTGGCTAGCTAGCAGTGTTGATTACGTTACGCTATGCTAAAAGAACGACAATAGCTGGCTAGCTAACCTAGAAAATCGCTCTAGACTACACAATTATCTTTGATACACAGACGGCTATGTAGCTAGCTATGTAGCTAGCTACGATCAAACAAATCAAACCGTTGTGCTGTAATGAAATGAAATGAAAATGTGATACTACCTGTGGAGCGAAGCGGAATGCGACCGGGTTGTTGAGTGCGGAAGTTCTATTCAGTAGACGTTGGCTAGCTGTTGGCTAGCTCTAATTCCCAGTCTGTGTTTCTATATTAATTCATTCCCAGTCTGTGGGTCTGTCTGTCTATATTCCCACATGATAAGATCCCATAAACAGACATACAGGAGGAGAGAGAGAGAGATAAACAGACATACAGGAGGAGAGAGAGAGAGAGATAAACAGACATACAGGAGGAGAGAGAGAGAGAGATAAACAGACATACAGGAGGAGAGAGAGAGAGAGATAAACAGACATACAGGAGGAGAGAGAGAGAGAGATAAACAGACATACAGGAGGAGAGAGAGATAAACAGACATACAGGAGGAGAGAGATAAACAGACATACAGGGGGAGAGAGATAAACAGACATACAGGAGGAGAGAGAGATAAACAGACAGGAGGAGAGAGAGAGAGATAAACAGACATACAGGAGGAGAGAGAGAGAGAGATAAACAGACATACAGGAGGAGAGAGAGAGAGAGAGATAAACAGACATACAGGAGGAGAGAGAGAGAGAGATAAACAGACATACAGGAGGAGAGAGAGAGAGATAAACAGACATACAGGAGGAGAGAGAGAGAGATAAACAGACATACAGGAGGAGAGAGAGAGAGATAAACAGACATACAGGAGGAGAGAGAGAGAGAGATAAACAGACATACAGGAGGAGAGAGAGAGAGAGATAAACAGACATACAGGAGGAGAGAGAGAGAGAGATAAACAGACATACAGGAGGAGAGAGAGAGAGAGATAAACAGACATACAGGAGGAGAGAGAGAGAGAGATAAACAGACATACAGGAGGAGAGAGAGAGAGAGATAAACAGACATACAGGAGGAGAGAGAGATAAACAGACATACAGGGGGAGAGAGAGAACGAGAGATAGATAGATAGATAGATAGATAGATAGATAGATAGATAGATAGATAGACAGACAGACAGACAGACAGACAGACAGACAGACAGACAGACAGACAGACAGACAGACAGACAGACAGACAGATAGATAGATAGATAGATAGATAGATAGATAGATAGATAGATAGATAGATAGATAGATAGATAGATAGATAGATAGATAGATAGATAGATAGATAGTATCCTACCTCATTGAGAACAGTGATCAGGGCCAGGGACAGCTCTCTGACCCTCTGTGAGTCTCCCTGTTTCAGTAGCTGTCTGAGTGTGGTGGAGGTCAGCTCACTGAGCCAGTGGGGCAGGCTGCTGTAGCCTGGAGGACTGTCTGGAAGAACCACGTCCACAGACCTAGGGACACACACAGTAACAAAACACACACACAGACACACACACATGATAAGAACACACACACAGACACACACACACACAGACACACAGACACACACACATGATAAGAACCCACACACACAGACACACACACACACAGACACACACACATGATAAGAACCCACACACACAGACACACACACAAACACACAGACACACACATTATAAGAACCCACACACACAGACACACACACATGATAAGAACCACACACACAGACACACACACAGACACACACACAGACACACACACATGATGAGAACCCACACACAGACACACACATGATAAGAACCCACACACACAGACACACACACAGACACACACACATGATAAGAACCCACACACATGCATAAATTCATCTTCACAGTGCGTCATAATGGGCCTTACTTGTTGAGAGCGGTGATTGCTGCCCCCTGGTGGTCTTCTACAGTAATGGATGCTGACACCCTGTATCGACCTGATCTGAACCCAGGGGGCAGGAAGGCAGAGTGCTCTGGACTGGTCCCTTTATACACACAGAACTCCTCACAGTGCATGTCACTGCAGCGAGTCACCAACAGGCTATACAGGAGAGGGGTCTCTGACACGCCCAGGTCACTGTAACCTAGAGGAGGGAGAGGCCTGAGTTACTGAGTCACAGTGTCTGACACACTCAAGACTTTGGGAGGAGAGACGAGAGAGGAGGGAGGAGAGAAAGATGTCGAGTAGAGTATAACAGAATAGAGTAGAGTAGAATAGAGTAGAATATAACAGAATAGAGTAGAGTAGAGTAGAATATAACAGAATAGAGTACAGTAGAATAGAGTAGAATATAACAGAATAGAGTAGAGGAGAATAGAGTAGAGTAGAAAGAGTAGAGTAGAGTATACTAGAATAGAATAGAGTAGAATATAACAGAATAGAGTACAGTAGAATAGAGTAGAATAGAGCAGAGTAGAGTAGAGTAGAGTAGAGTAGAGTAGAGTAGAATATAACAGAATAGAGTAGAGTAGAATAGAGTAGAATAGAGTAGAGTAGAAAAGAGTAGAGTAGAGTATAGTAGAGTAGAATAGAGTAGAGCATCGTAGAATAGAGTAAAGTATAGGATAATAGATAGAGTATAGTAGAATAGAGTATAGGAGAATAGAGTAGCATATAAGAGAATAGAGTAGATTATAGTAGAAAAGAGTAGAGTATAGTAGAATAGAGTATAGGAGAATAGAGTAGCATATAAGAGAATAGAGTAGATTATAGTAGAATAGAGTAGAATATAGTAGAATAGAGGATATGAGAATAGAGTAGCTTATAAGAGAATAGAGTAGATTATAGTAGAATGGAGTAGAGTATAGTAGAATAGAGTAGAGCATAGTAGAATAGAGTAGAGGAAAATAGAGTTGAGGAGAATAGAGTAGAGTATAATATAGTAGAGTATTGTAGAATAAAGTAGAGTATAGGAGAATAGAGTAGAGTATATGAGAATAGGTTAGAGTATAGTAAAATAGAGTAGAGTTTAGTGGAATAGAGAATAGTATAATAGAGTAGAGTACAGAGCATAGTAGAATAGAGTAGAGTATAGTATAATAGAGTAGATTATAGTAGAATATAGTAGAGTAGAATATAGTAGAGTATAGCAGAATAGAATAGAGTATAGTAGAATAGAGTAGAGTATAGTAGAATATAGTAGAGTAGAATAAAGTAGAGGACAGAGCATGGGAGAATAGAGTATAGTAGAACATAGTAGATTATAGTAGAATATAGTAGAGTATAATATAGTAGAGTATAGTAGAACAGAGAAGTGTACAGAGTATAGAGAATAGAGTAGAGTAGATTATAGTAGAGTGTAGTAGAGTAGAATATAGTAGAGTAGAATAGAGTGTGTCTACCTGAACAGTTGAAGTACACCCTGTCCACCAGTGTTCTGATTGGTCCCCCTCTCCTCCTCCCCCTTTCGGAGGTCACAGTCCCCGCCGGGGCATGTTGGGCTGTAGCGTGATGGACGCCACGCCTCGCGGTCCATGTTGCCGTCGGTTACGTGGAGGGTGAAGACGTAGGAGTCTCCGTCTTGCAGGATGCTCCTGGCGGAGAACCAGGTTCATACTGTCACGTCCAGTTGTTGTGCTGCTGGAGTCCAGGACCAGGGTCGTTACGAAGGGTGACTGCCGCCCAACGCTATGGGGGAGGAGAGAGAGAATTAATGTCTGCTGCAGTCCAGACCCCGTCTCGTTACGAAGACGCTAGGAGAGAGGAGGGAGAGGGAGAGGGAGAGGGAGAGGGGAGGTAGAGGGAGAAGGAGAGGGAGAGGGAGAGGGAAAGGGAGCGGAGAGGGAGAAGGAGAGGGAGAGGGAGAGGGAGAAGGAGAGGGAGAGGAGAGGGAGAGGGAGAAGGAGAGGGAGAGGGAAAGGGAGAAGGAGAGGGAGAGGAGAGGGGAGAGGGAGAAGGAGAGGGAGAGGGAGAGGGAGAAGGAAAAAGGGAAAGGAGAGGGAGAGGAGAAGGAGAGGGAGAGGGAGAGGAGAAGGAGAGGGGAGAGGGAGAGGGAGAGGGAGAGGGAGAGGGAAAGGGAAAGGGGAGAGGGAGAGGGAAAGGGAAAGGGAAAGGGAGAGGGAGAGGAGAGGGAGAGGGAGGGGAGAGGGAGAGGGGAGAAGGAGAGGGAGAGGGAGAGGGAGAGGGAGAGGAGAGGGAGAGGGAGAGGAGAGGAGGGAGAGGGAGAGGGAAAGGAAAGGAAAGGAGAGGGAGAGGGAGAAGGAGAGGGGAGAGGGAGAGGGAAAGGGAAAGGGAGAGGGAGAGGGAGAGGGGAGAAGGAGAGGGGAGAGGGAGAGGGAGAAGGAGAGGGAGAGGGAGAGGGAGAGGGGAGAGGGAAAGGGAGAAGGAGAGGGAGCGGTAGAGGGAGAAGGAGAGGGAGAGGAGAGGGAAAGGAAAGGGAGAGGGAGAGGGAGAAGGAGAGGGAGAGGGAGAGGGAGAAGGAGAGGGAGAGGGAGAGGGAGAAGGAAAGGGAAAGGAAAGGGAGAGGGAGAAGGAGAGGGAGAGGGAGAGGGAGAGGAGAGGGAGAGGGAGAGGGAAAGGAGAAGGAGAGGGAGCGGTAGAGGGAGAAGGAGAGGGAGAGGGAGAGGGAAAGGGAGGGAGAGGGAGAAGGAGAGGGGAGAGGGAGAAGGGAGAGGGAGAGGGAGAAGGAGAAGGAGAGGGAGAGGAGAGGGAAAGGGAGAGGGAGAAGGAGAGGGAGAGGGAGAGGGAGAAGGAGAAGGAGAGGGAGCGGTAGAGGGAGAAGGAGAGGGAGAGGGAGAAGGAGAGGGAGAGGGAGAAGGAGAGGGAGAGGGAAAGGGAGAGGGAGAGGGAGAGGGAAAGGGAGAGGGAGAGGGAGAGGGAGAGGGAAAGGGAGAGGGAGAGGGAGGGAAAGGGAGAAGGAGAGGAAAGGGAGAAGGAGAGGGAGAGGGAAAGGGAGAAGGGAGAGGGAGAGGGAGAGGGAGAAGGAGAGGGAAAGGAGAGGGAGAGGGAGAAGGAGAGGGAGAGGGAAAGGGAGAGGGAGAGGGAGAGGGAGAGGGAGAGGGAGAGGGAGGAGAGGGAAAGGGGAGAGGAGAGGGAGAGGAGAGGGAAAGGAGAGGGAGAAGGAGAGGGAAAAAGGGAGAGGGAGAAGGAGAGGGAGAGGGAGAAGGAGAGGGGGAGAGGGAGAAAAGAGAGAGGGAAAGGAGAGGGAGAAGGAGAGGGAGAGGGAGAGGGAGAGGGAGAGGGAGAGGGAGAGAGGAGAGGGAGGGAGGGAGAGGGAGAGGGAGAGGGAGAGGAGAAGGAGAGGGAGAGGGAGAGGGAGAAGGAGAGGAGAGGGAGAGAGAAAGGAGAGGGAGAGGGAGAAGGAGAGGGAGAGGGAGAAGTAGAGGGAGAGGGAAAGGAGAGGGAAAGGGAGAAGGAGAGGGAGAGGGAGAGGGAAAGGGAGAAGGAGAGGGAGAGGGAGAGGGAAAGGAGAAGGAGAGGGAGAGGGAAAGGGAGAGGGAAAGGAGAGGGAGAGGGAGAAGGAGAGGAGAGGGAAAGGGAGAGGGAGAAGGAGAGGGAGAGGGAAAGGGAGAGGGAGAAGGAGAGGGAGAGGGAGAGGGAAAGGGGAGAGGGAGAGGGAGAGGGAAAGGGAGAGGGAGAAGGAGAGGGAGAGAGAGGGAAAGGGAGAGGAGAGGGAGAAGGAGAGGGAGAGGGAGAAGGAGAAGGAGAGGGAGAGGGAAAGGGAGAGGGAGAGGGAGAAGGAGAGGGAGAGGGAGAGGGAAAGGGAGAGGTAGAGGGAGAAGGAGAAGGAGAGGGAGAGGGAGAGGGAAAGGGGAGAGGGAGGAGAGGAGAGGGAGAGGGAGAGGGGAGAGGGAAAGGGAGAGGGAGAGGGAGAAGGAGAGGGAGAGGGAGAGGGAAAGGGAGACGGAGAGGGAGAAGGAGAGGGAGAGGGAAAGGGAGAGGGAGAGGGAGAAGGAGAAGGAGAAGGAGAAGGAGAAGGAGAAGGAGAGGGAGAGGGAGAGGGAAGGGAGGGAGGGAGAGGGAGATAGAAAGAGAGAAGAAAAAGGTATTTTACTGTTGATAGTTCCAGTCTAAACTGTTGTCAGAGAGGAGAGGTCAGAGGTCATACTGAACATGTTGTTTTACAGTAATTATATTACAACTCCAATCTGACACTGACCTCATCTTACTGAGACAGGGGAACACTGACCTCATTTTACTGAGAGAGGGGAACACTGACCTCATCTTACTGGAGACAGGGGAACACTGACCTCATCTTACTGAGACAGGGGAACACTGACCTCATCTTACTGAGACAGGGGAACACTGACCTCATCTTACTGAGACAGGGGAACACTGACCTCATCTCACTGAGACAGGGGAACACTGACCTCATCTCACTGAGACAGGGGAACACTGACCTCATCTCACTGAGACAGGGGAACACTGACCTCATCTTACTGAGACAGGGGAACACTGACCTCATCTTACTGAGACAGGGGAACACTGACCTCATCTTACTGAGACAGGGGAACACTGACCTCATCTTACTGAGACAGGGGAACACTGACCTCATCTCACTGAGACAGGGGAACACTGACCTCATCTCACTGAGACAGGGGAACACTGACCTCATCTTACTGAGACAGGGGAACACTGACCTCATCTCACTGAGACAGGGGAACACTGACCTCATCTCACTGAGACAGGGGAACACTGACCTCATCTTACTGAGACAAGGGAACACTGACCTCATCTTACTGAGACAGGGGAACACTGACCTCATCTCACTGAGACAGGGGAACACTGACCTCATGTTACTGAGACAGGGAACACTGACCTCATGTTACTGAGACAGGGGAACACTGACCTCATCTCACTGAGACAGGGGAACACTGACCTCATCTCACTGAGACAGGGGAACACTGACCTCATCTCACTGAGACAGGGGAACACTGACCTCATCTCACTGAGACAGGGGAACACTGACCTCATCTTACTGAGACAGGGGAACACTGACCTCATCTCACTGAGACAGGGGAACACTGACCTCATCTCACTGAGACAGGGGAACACTGACCTCATCTCACTGAGACAGGGGAACACTGACCTCATCTCACTGAGACAGGGGAACACTGACCTCATCTCACTGAGACAGGGAACACTGACCTCATCTTACTGAGACAGGGGAACACTGACCTCATCTCACTGAGACAGGGGAACACTGACCTCATCTTACTGAGACAGGGGAACACTGACCTCATCTTACTGAGACAGGGGAACACTGACCTCATCTCACTGAGACAGGGGAACACTGACCTCATCTTACTGAGACAGGGGAACACTGACCTCATCTTACTGAGACAAGGGAACACTGACCTCATCTTACTGAGACAGGGGAACACTGACCTCATCTTACTGAGACAGGGGAACACTGACCTCATCTCACTGAGACAGGGGGAACACTGACCTCATCTCACTGAGACAGGGGAACACTGACCTCATCTCACTGAGACAGGGGAACACTGACCTCATCTTACTGAGACAGGGGAACACTGACCTCATCTCACTGAGACAGGGGAACACTGACCTCATCTCACTGAGACAGGGGAACACTGACCTCATCTTACTGAGACAGGGGAACACTGATAGACTCAGAGTGGTTAAGTAATACAAAGGCATAGGGTCAGAGGTGAGACACACACACACTTTCAAGTCTTACCCCGCGGTGGAAGGGGTGACAGTTGGTGCAGGTTCCAGCCAGGTAGACATAGGAGTTCTGACTGACCTCGAAGATGGACCGGGCCTTACAAGAGACACACTCCAGGTAGACCATGGGGATACGACCACTCTGGACCAGCACCTGGGAGAGACACACTGTTACACCATGGGGATACGACCACTCTGGACCAGCACCTGGGAGAGACACACTGTTACACCATGGGGATACGACCACTCTGGACCAGCACCTGGGAGAGACACACTATTACACCATGAGGGAGAGACCAGAGAGGAGAGCAGAGAGGAGAGAGAGAGAGAGACCAGAGAGAGAGAGAGAGAGAGACTCTGAGACCAGCAGAGAGAGAGAGAGAGGGGAGACAGAGATTACACCAGAGAGAGAGAGAGAGACTCTGAGACCAGCACCTGGGAGAGAGAGACTGAAAGAAAGAATGGGGATAGAGACTCTGGAGAGCAGAGAGAGAGAGAGAGAGAGAGAGAAAGAGAGAGAGAGAAAGAATGAGAGGGAGAAAGAGAGAGAGAGAGAGTTTCCCATGCCAATAATGCCCATTGAAGCACCTGGGAGAGAGAGAGAGAGAGAGGGGAGAGAGACTCTGGAGAGAGAGAGAGAGAGAGAGAGAGAGAGAGAGAGAGAGAGAGAGAGGAGAGGGAGGAGGTTGAGAGAAAGAGAGGGGAGAGAGAGGGAGGGGGTTGAGAGAAAGAGAGGGAGAGGGGGAGAGAGAGGGGGGGTTGAGAGAAAGAGAGGGAGAGGGGGAGAGAGAGGAGGGGGTTGAGAGAAAGAGAGGGAGAGGGGAGAGAGAGGGAGGGGGTTGAGAGAAAGAGAGGGAGAGGGGGGAGAGAGAGGGAGGGGGTTGAGAGAAGAGGGAGAGGGGGAGAGAGAGGGAGGGGAGAGAGAGGGTGGGGGGTTGAGAGAAAGAGAGGGAGAGGGGGAGAGAGAGGGAGGGGGTTGAGAGAAAGAGAGGGAGAGGGGGAGAGAGAGGGAGGGGGGTTGAGAGAAAGAGAGGGAGAGGGGGAGAGAGGGAGGGGGTTGAGAGAAAGAGAGGGAGGGGGTTGAGAGAAAGAGAGGGAGAGGGGGAGAGAGAGGGAGGGGGTTGAGAGAAAGAGAGGGGAGGGGAGAGAGAGGGAGGGGGTTGAGGGAGAGGGGAGAGAGAGAGGGAGGGGGGAGAGAAGGGAGGGGAGAGAAAGAGAGGGGGAGAGAGAGGGAGGGGGTTGAGAGAAAGAGAGGGAGAGGGGGAGAGAGAGGGAGGGGGTTGAGAGAAAGGGAGGGGGAGAGAGAGGGAGGGGGAGAAAGAGCGAGGGGGAGAGAGAGGGAGGGGAGAGAGAGAGGGAGGGGGAGAGAGAGGGAGGGGGAGAGACTAGCATATGCCAGTAGGATGGTTTACAGACTAGCAAATGCCAGTTAACTTCCAAAACATATACCAGAGCAAGTCCCCGTTCCCTGTAACCTTTTCATTAAAATAACGATGATAATCATGATTTACTCCTCTGAGACGAAGGGTGTGTTTCATTCTACCGAGACATACACTCCCTTCCTCTCCAGGGCTCCACTCTGTCCTGCTTTACTCTCCATTTGAACATCCAAGTTAGCCTGAAATCCACAGACCTGTTTCGTGCTAACATTCCACTCCTTGTAGTCCGTGTCGTGTGCCAATGTTTGGCAGAGCAAGCTAGGCGAGCCATGGAACGTTAGCACAAAACAGACTGATACTCGGGCTAGAATCAGGTTGATTTGATCTAGACAATCTCTACTTACTACAATCGCGCCATAGGTCAGTGCTATCTGGGATTGTTGGGACGTCCCTACCCTAAACCTAACCTTATCCCTTCTCTCTCTCACCCCTCTCTCTCTCTCTCTCTCTCTCACCCTCCCCCACCTCTTCCCCACCCTCTCTCCCTTCTCTCTCAGCCCCCTCCTCCTTTACCCCCCACCCTCCTCCTTTACCCCCCACCCTCTTCCCTTACCCTAACCAGCCTCTCTCTCTCAACCCCCTTCCTCCTTTACCCCACCCCTACCCCCACCCCTCTCTTCCCTTACCCTAACCAGCCCTCTCTACTCTCTCTCTCTCTCTCTCTCAACCCCCCTCCTCCTTTACCCCCCCCACCCTCTTCCCTTACCCTAACCAGCCCCCTAACCTCTCTCTCTCTCTCAACCCCTTCCTCCTTTACCCCCCCACCCCCACCCTCTTTCCCTTACCCTAACCAGCCCTCTCTCTCTCTCTCTCAACCCCTCCTCCTTTACCCCCCCCCCACCCTCTTTCCCTTACCCTAACCAGCCCCCTCTCTCTCAACCCCCTCCTCCTTTCCCCCCCACCCCACCCTCTTTCCCTTACCCCAACCAGCCCTCTCTCTCTCTCTCTCAACCCCTCCTCCTTTACTCCCCCCCCACCCCACCCTCTTTCCCTTACCCTAACCAGCCCCTCTCTCTCTCTCAACCCCCTCCTCCTTTACCCCCCCCCACCCTCTTTCCCTTACCCTAACCAGCCCCTCTCTCTCTCTCAACCCCCCCTCCTTTACCCCCCCCCCACCCCACCCTCTTTCCCTTACCCTAACCAGCCCTCTCTCTCTCTCAACCCTCCTCCTTTATCCCCCCCACCCCACCCCTTACCCTAACCAGCCCCCTCTCTCTCAACCCTCCTCCTTTACCCCCACCCCTTACCCTAACCAGCCCTCTCTCTCTCTCAACCCCCTCCTCCTTTACCCCCCCACCCCTTACCCTAACCAGCCCTCTCTCTCTGATTCAGAGAGGTTGGGGTTAAATGCTGAAGAAACATTTCAGTTGAATACATTCAGTTGTACAACTGACTAGGTTTCCCCCTTCCCTTCCCCCTCTAACCGAACCTCAAGCCATAACCATTTACAGGTCCAACTCAGTGGGTTAGGGACCATTACACCCAGCCTGGTCAGCTGTCAGGTAGCAGTTAGTAGCAGCGGGAGAGTGGAACTACAATCACATGTGTTTATGGTGTTCTGTCAGACTGAACAGGACTGAGAAACAGCCTGTAAGGAGCTCCGTAAGCACACCGCCTGGCTAATGATGATGGGTAATATGCTAATGTGGTCGCTATGGGAGTCGGGAACACAGGAAACAACAACCTTTTCATCAAGTCTGTGTTGGCTGAACATCTGTCTGCTGCATAAACAATACCAGTCATCAAACACTAACAAATCTAAATATGTACATATTCTAATGAAACAAATGGACAAAGAACAATGATGCAGACAACTGAGTTCTGAATAGAATAGTAAACATTTCATCTGTCTGTGTGTGTACTCACGGTCTGTCTGTGTGTACTCACGGTCTGTCTGTCTGTGTGTGTGTACTCACGGTCTGTCTGTCTGTGTGTGTGTACTCACGGTCTGTCTGTGTGTGTTTGTGTACTCAAGGTCTGTCTGTGTGTGTACTCACGGTCTGTCTGTGTGTACTCACGGTCTGTCTGTGTGTGTGTGTGTACTCACGGTCTGTCTGTCTGTGTGTGTGTACTCACGGTCTGTCTGTCTGTGTGTGTGTGTGTACTCACGGTCTGTCTGTCTGTGTGTGTGTGTGTGTGTGTGTGTGTGTGTCTGTCTGTCTGTGTGTGTGTACTCACGGTCTGTCTGTCTGTGTGTGTGTGTGTGTGTGTGTGTGTGTGTGTGTGTGTGTGTGTGTGTGTGTACTGTCTGTGTGTGTGTGTGTGTGTGTGTACTCACGGTCTGTCTGTCTGTGTGTGTGTGTACTCACAGTCTGTCTGTCTGTGTGTGTGTACTCACGGTCTGTCTGTCTGTGTGTGTGTACTACAGCCAGCCTGTCTGTGTGTGTGTAGTCACGGTCTGTCTGTGTGTGTGTACTCACGGTCTGTCTGTCTGTGTGTGTGTGTGTGTGTGTGTACTCACGGTCTGTCTGTCTGTGTGTGTGTGTGTGTGTGTGTACTGTGTGTGTGTGTGGTGTGTCTGTCTGTGTGTGTGTGTGTGTACTCACGGTCTGTCTGTGTGTGTGTACTCACGGTCTGTCTGTCTGTGTGTGTGTACTCAAGGTCTGTCTGTGTGTGTGTACTCACGGTCTGTCTGTCTGTGTGTGTGTATTCACGGTCTGTCTGTCTGTGTGTGTGTACTCACGGTCTGTCTGTCTGTGTGTGTGTACTCACGGTCTGTCTGTCTGTGTGTTTGTGTACTCACGGTCTGTCTGTCTGTGTGTGTGTACTCACGGTCTGTCTGTCTGTGTGTGTACTCACGGTCTGTCTGTCTGTGTGTGTGTACTCACGGTCTGTCTGTGTGTGTGTGTGTGTGTACTAACGGTCTGTCTGTCTGTGTGTGTGTGTGTACTCACGGTCTGTCTGTCTGTGTGTGTGTACTCACGGTTTGTCTGTCTGTGTGTGTGTACTCACGGTCTGTCTGTCTGTGTGTGTGTACTCACGGTCTGTCTGTCTGTCTGTGTGTGTGTGGTCTGTCTGTCTGTCTGTGTGTGTGTACTCACGGTCTGTCTGTCTGTGTGTGTACTCACAGCCTGTCTGTGTGTGTGTGTACTCACGGTCTGTCTGTGTGTGTGTACTGTCTGTCGGTCTGTGTGTGTGTGTGTGTGTGTGTGTGTGTGTGTGTGTGTGTGTGTGTGTGTGTGTGTGTGTGTACTCACGGTCTGTCTGTCTGTGTGTGTGTGTGTGTGTGTGTACTCACGGTCTGTCTGTGTGTGTGTGTGTGTGTGTACTCACGGTCTGTCTGTCTGTGTGTGTGTACTCAAGGTCTGTCTGTGTGTGTGTACTCACGGTCTGTCTGTCTGTGTGTACACACGGTCTGTCTGTCTGTGTGTGTGTACTCACGGTCTGTCTGTCTGTGTGTGGGTGTGTGTACTCACGGTCTGTCTGTGTGTGTACTCACGGTCTGTCTGTCTGTGTGTGTGTGTACTCATGGTCTGTCTGTCTGTGTGTGTGTGTGTGTGTGTGTGTGTGTGTGTGTGTGTGTGTGTGTGTGTGTGTGTGTGTGTGTGTGTGTGTACGTCACGGTGTCTGTCTGTGTGTGTGTGTGTGTGTGTGTGTGTGTGTGTGTGTGTGTGTGTGTACTCACAGTCTGTCTCTGTGTGTGTACTCACGGTCTGTGTGTGTACTCACGGTCTGTCTGTCTGTATGTGTGTGTGTACTCACGGTCTGTCTGTGTGTACTCACGGTCTGTCTGTGTGTGTGTGTACTCACGGTATGTCTGTGTGTGTGTGTACTCACAGTCTGTCTGTCTGTGTGTACTCACGGTCTGTCTGTGTGTCTGTCTGTCTGTCTGTCTGTCTGTCTGTCTGTCTGTCTGTGTGTACTCACGGTCTGTCTGTCTGTCTGTCTGTCTGTCTGTCTGTGTGTGTACTCACAGTCTGTCTGTCTGTGTGTGTGTGTACTCAAGGTCTGTCTGTCTGTCTGTCTGTCTGTCTGTCTGTCTGTCTGTCTGTCTGTCTGTCTGTGTGTACTCACGGTCTGTCTGTCTGTGTGTGTACTCAAGGTCTGTCTGTGTGTGTGTGTACTCAGTCTGTCTGTCTGTCTGTACTGTCAGGTCTGTCTGTCTGTGTGTACTCAGGGGTCTGTCTGTCTGTGTGTGTAATCAGGGTCTGTCTGTCTGTCTGTCTGTCTGTCTGTCTGTCTGTCTGTCTGTCTGTGTGTGTGTGTGTGTACTCAGGGTCTGTCTGTCTGTCTGTCTGTCTCACGGTCTGTCTTCTGTGTGTACTCAGGGTCTGTCTGTGTGTGTCTGTCTGTGTGTGTGTACTCATGGTCTGTCTGTCTGTGTGTCTGTGTGTGTACTCCAAGGTCTGTCTGTGAGTGTGTGTACTCAGGGTCTGTCTGTGTGTGTGTGTGTACACAAGGTCTGTCTGTCTGTCTGTGTGTGTGTGTGTGTGTGTGTGTCTGTGTGTGTGTGTGTGTGTCAGGGTCTGTCTGTGTGTGTGTGTGTACTCACGGTCTGTCTGTGTGTCTGTATGTGTACTCACGGTCTGTCTGTGTGTGTGTACTCACGTTCTGTGTGTCTGTGCATGTGTGTGTGTGTGTACTCAGGGTGTGTGTGTGTGTGTGTGTGTGTGTGTGTGTGTGTGTGTGTGTGTGTGTGTGTGTGTGTGTGTGTGTGTGTGTGTGTGTGTGTGTGTGTGTACTCACGGTCCGTGTGTGTGTGTGTGTACTCACAGTCTGCGTATGTGTGTACTCAGGGTCTGTGTGTGTGTACTCACGGTCTGTGTGTGTGTGTATGTGTGTGTGTGTACTCACGGTCTGTGTAGTAGACTCTGGGGCCATTCCCTCCTTGCGGACCGTCAGTCTGAAGGTGTACTCTACATCTGCCTGGAGCTCAGAGCCAGGGATACCCAAGACAGGACCACTGGACCCCAGACCAAAGTTCAGATTGGTACAGTACGATGGCCCCTGGGAGGAGGGAGGGAGAGAGACAACGATGTTTATCTGATTTATAAGTGATTGTGTGTGTCTGCCGTTCATCCAACATTATTATTGGTTCCAGGTTTCCAAGGTGAGGGAATGTTGGTTCAAGGACATGACTCTATCTCCTCTTCAGTCTCTGTTAGTGGTGCAGTTTGGACCACTTATTATCTCCATCTCTCTCCTCCCTCTCCCTCTCTCCTCCCTCCCCTCTTCCTCTTCTCTCCTCCCTCTTCCCCTCTCCCTCCCCTCCTCCTCTCCCCTCTCCCTCCCCTCCCCCTCTCCACTCTCTCCCTCCCCTCTCTCCCTCTCCATCTCTTCCTCCTCCCTCCCTCCCTCTCCCTCCCTCCCCCTCCCTCTCCCCTCCCCTCCCTCTCTCTCCCTCCCCTCCCTCTCCATCTCATCCTCTCCTCCTCCCCTCTCCCCTCCCCTCTCCATCTCATCCCTCTCTCCCTCCCCTCCTCTCCATCTCTTCCTCTCTCCCTCCCCTCCCCTCCATCTCTTCTCTCCCTCTCCTCCCCTCCTCTCCATCTCTTCCTCCCTCTCCCTTCCTCCCCTCTCATCCTTCCTCCCTCTCCCTCCCCTCCTCTCCATCCTCTCTCCTCCCCTCCCTCTCCTCCTCTCCCTCCCCTCCCTCTCCTCTCTCCCTCCTCCCTCTCCCCTCTCCCTCCTCTCCCTCCCTCCCTCCATCTCTACCATCCTCCCTCCCTCCCTCTCCCTCCTCCCTCTCCCCCCTCTCATCTCTCTCCCTCCCCTCCCTCTCCATCTCTTCCTCTCCTCCCCTCCCTCTCCTCTCCCTCCCCTCCCATCTCCATCTCTTCCTCTCTCCCTCCCTCCCCTCCCTCTCTTCCTCCCTCTACCTCCCTCCCTCTCCCTCTCTCCCTCCCCTCCTCTCCATCTATTCCTCTCTCCTCTCTCTCCCTCTCCCTCCCTCTCCATCTATTCCTCTCTCTCCTCCCTCCCCTCCCTCCCCTCCCTATCTATCTTCCTCCTCCCTCCCCCTCCTCCCTCTTCCTCCCTCTCCCTCCTCTCTCCCTCTCCCTCCCCTCCTCTCTTCCTCTCTCTCCCTCCCCTCCCTCTCCATCTCTTCCTCTCTCCTCCCCTCCCCTCCCTCTCTTCCTCCCTCTCCCTCCCCTCCCTCTCCATCTCTTCCTCTCTCTTCCCTCCCCTCCCTCTCCTCCCTCCCTCTCTCCCTCTCCCTCCTCCCTCCCCCCCTCTCCATCTCTTCCCATCTCTCCCTCCCTCCCTCTCCCTCCCTCTCCTCCCTCTCCATCATCCCCCCTCCTCCTCTCCATCTCTTCCTCCTCCCTCCCCTCCATCTATTCATCTCATCCTCTCTCTCCCTCTCCCTCCCCTCTCCCTCTCCATCTCTTCCTCTCTCTCCCTCCTCCTCCTCTTCCTCCCCTCCCTCCCCTCCCTCTCTCTCTCTCCCTCCCCTCCTTCTCCATCTATCTTCCCTCTCCCTCCCTCTCCCTCTCTCTCTCCCTCCCTCTCCTCTATTCCTCTCTCCCTCCCTCCCTCCCCTCCCCTCCTCTCCATCTCTTCCTCTCTCCCTCCCCTCCCTCCTTCCTCTCTCCCTCTCTCCCTCTCTCCTCCCTCCCTCCCTCTCCATCTCTCCCTCCCTCCCCTCCCCTCTCTTCCTCATCCTCCCTCTCTCCCTCCCCTCCCTCTCCATCTCTTCCTCTCTCTCCCTCCCCTCCCTCTCTTCCTCTCTCTCCCTCCCCTCCCTCTCCATCTCTTCCTCCTCTCCCTCCCCTCCTCTCCATCTCCTCCTCTCTCTCCCTCCCCTCCCTCTCCATCTCATCCTCTCTCTCCCTCCCCTCCCTCTCCATCTCTTCCTCTCTCTCCCTCCCTCCCTCTCTCCTCCCTCTCCCTCTCCTCCCTCTCCATCTCTCCCTCTCCCTCCCCTCCCTCTCCATCTCTTCCTCCTCTCCCTCCCCTCCCTCTCTATCTCTTCCTCTCTCTCCCTCTCTCCCCTCCCTCTCCATCTCTTCCTCTCTCCCTCCCCTCCATCTCATCCTCTCTCCCTCCCCTCCCTCTCCATCTCTTCCTCTCCTCCCCTCCTCTCCATCTCACCTCCCCTCCCTCTCCCTCCTCTCTCTCCCTCCCCTCCCTCTCCATCTCTTCCTCTCTCCCTCCCTCCCTCTCCATCTCTCTTCCTCTCTCCCTCCCCTCCCTCCATCCTCCTTCCTCTCTCTCCCTCCCCCTCCCCTCCCCTCCCTCTCCATCTCTTCCACTCCTCCCTCCCCTCCTCTCCTCTCCATCTCTCCCTCCTCCCTCCCCTCCTCTCCTCTCCCTCTCCCTCCCTCCTTCTCCATCTCTTCCTCCCTCCCTCCCCTCCCCTCCATCTCTTCCTCCCTCTCCCTCCCCTCCCTCTCTTCCTCCCTCACTCCTCCCTCTCCATCTCTTCCCTCCTCCCTCTCCTCTCCCCTCCCTCCCTCTCCATCCCTCCCCTCCCTCTCTTCCCTCCCCTCTCCCTCCCCTCCTCTCCATCTCTTCCCTCCCCTCCCTCCCCTCTCCATCTCTTCCCACTCTCTCCCTCCCCTCCCCTCCTTCTCCATCTCTTCCCTCTCTCCCTCCCCTCCCTCTCCATCTCTTCCCTCTCTCTCTCCCCTCCCCTCCTTCTCCATCTCTTCCACTCTCTCCCTCCCCTCCCCTCCTTCTCCTCTCTTCCTCCTCCCTCCCCCCTCTCCATCTCTCCCTCCTCCTCTACCTCCCCTCCTTCCTCTCCATCTCTTCCTCCCCTCCCTCCCTCCCCCTCCATCTCTTCCTCCCTCTCCCTCCCCTCCTCTCCCTCTTCCACTCTCTCCCTCCTCCCTCTCCTCCCCTCCCTCTCTTCCATCTCTTCCCTCCTCCCTCCCCTCTCTTCTCCATCTCTTCCTCTCTCCCTCTCCCTCCCTCCCTCTCCATCTCTTCCTTCTCTCTCCCTCCTCCCCTCCTTCTCCATCTCTTCTCCCTCTCCCTCCCCTCCCTCTCTATCTCTTCCACTCTCTCCCTCCCCTCCCTCCCCTCCCTCCTCTCTTCCACTCTCTCCCTCCCCCCCCCCTCCTTCTCCATCTCTTCCCTCTCTCCTCCCCTCCCTCTCCATCTCTTCCTCCCCCTCCCCCTCTCCATCTCTTCCTCTCTCTCCCTCTCCTCCCTCTCCATCTCTTCCCTCCATTCTCCCTCCCCTCCCTCCTATCTCTTCCTCTCTCTCCTTCCCTCCTCCCTCTCCTCCTATCTTCCACTCTCTCCCTCCCCTCCCCTCCCTCTCCATCTCTTCCTCTCCTCCCCCCTCCCTCTCCATCTCTTCCACCTCCCTCCCCTCCCCTCCATCTCTTCCTCTCTCTCCCTCTCCCCTCCCTCTCATCTCATCCTCTCCTCCCTCCCCTCCCTCTCCATCTTCCTCCCTCTCCCTCCTCCCCCTCTCTCTTTCCCCCTCCTCTCCTCCCTCTCATCCTCCCTCTCCCTCCCCTCCCTCCTTCTCCATCCTTCCTCTCCTCCCCTCCCCTCCTCTCCATCTCTTCCTCCTCCCTCCCTCCCCTCTCCATCTCTCCTCTCTCTCCCTCCCCTCCCCTCTCCATCTCATCCTCTCCTCCTCCCTCTCCTCCCCTCCTCCTCTCCATCTCATCCTCTCCCTCCCCTCCCTCTCCATCTCCTCTCCCCTCCCCTCCCTCTCCATCTCATCCTCTCTCCTCTTTCCCTCCTCCCTCTCCATCTCATCCTCTCTCTCCTCCCCCTCCCTCTCCATCTCCTCTCTCTCTCCACCCCTCCCTCTCTCTCTCCTCTCCTCCCTCCCCTCCCTCTCATCCTCTCCTCCCTCCCTCTCCATCTCATCCTCTCTCCCTCCCCTCCTCTCCATCTCATCCTCTCTCCCTCCCCTCCCTCTCATCCATCCTCCCCTCCCTCTCCATCTCCCTCTCCCTCCCTCCCCTCCCATCTCATCCTCTCTCTCCCTCTCCTCCCTCTCCATCTCATCCTCTCCTCTCCCTCCCTCATCTATCCTCTCTCTTCCTCTCTATCTCATCCTCTCTCTCCCTCTCCTCCTCTCCATCTCCTCTCTCCCCCTCCTCCCTCTCCATCTCATCCTCTCTCCCTCCCCTCCTCTCTCCATCTCATCCTCTCTCCCTCCCCTCCCTCTCCATCCATCTCTTCCCCTCCTCTCCCCTCTCCCCTCCCTCTCCATCTCCATCTCATCCTCTCTCTCCTCCTCCCTCTCCATCTCATCCTCCCTCTCTCCCTCCCTCTCCATCTCTTCCCTCTCCCTCACCCTCCCTCATGTTCTCTCTCATCCCTCTGTCTCTTCCACTCTCTCCCTCCCCTCCCTCTCTCATCTCTTCCTCTCTCCCTCCCTCCCCTCCTTCTCCATCTCTTCCTCCTCTCCCTCCCCTCCCTCTCCCATCTCTTCCACTCTCTCCCTCCCCTCCTCTCTATCTCTTCCCTCTCTCCCTCCCTCCCTCCTTCTCCATCTCTTCCTCCCTCTCCCTCCCTCCCCTCTCTATCTCTTCCTCTCTCTCCCTCCCTCTCCCTCCCCTCCCTCTCTCTCTATCTCTTCCTCCTCTCCCTCCCCTCCCCTCCTCTCCATCTCTTCCACTCTCTCCCTCCCCTCCCTCTATATCTCTTCCACTCTCTCCCTCCCCTCCCCTTCTTCTCCATCTCTTCCTCTCTCTCCCTCCCCTCCCTCTCCATCTCTTCCACTCTCTCCCTCCCCTCCCTCTCTATCTCTTCCTCTCTCTCCACTCCCTCTCCCTCCCCTCCCTCTCTATCTCTTCCACTCTCTCCCTCCCCTCCCCCCTCCCTCTCCATCTCTTCCACTCTCTCCCTCCCCTCCCCTCCCT